>NC_061116.1:57351923-57490013 GCF_002878395.1 Capsicum annuum | reverse complement strand
TTTATGGGAGGAAGTGTAGATCACCCATAGGTTGGTTCGAGGTGGGTGAAGCAGCTGTGAGTGGTCCTGATTTGGTATTTGAGGCTATGGAAAAAGTTAAGTTAATTAGGGAAAGGTTGAAAACTGTGCAGAGTCGTCATAAGTCATATGCGGAGGTTAGAAAGAGAGACCTTGAGTTTGAAGTTGGTGACCTAGTGTATCTAAAAATTTCACCCATGAGAGGGGTGAAGAGATTCGGAAAGAAGGGGAAGCTTAGTCCCTGTTATGTAGGTCCTTACAAAATTCTTAGCCATGTTGGTAAGGTAGCTTATGAGGTTGAGTTGCCTTTCTAGTTCTCCTCTGTTCATCCAATATTCCATGTCTCCATGCTTAGAAAGCATATTACCGATGCTGTGGTACTGGATTCCTCTGTAAGTGCTGACATTCAAGAAAATCTTTCTTTTGATGAGATTCCTATTGAGATTCTTGATTTCAGTGTCCGAAGACTAAGGAATAAAGAAGTTCCCTTGGTCAAGGTGTTGTGGCGAAACCAATCTGTTGAGGGTGCAACTTGGAAAGCTGAGGCGGATATGCGATCCAAGTACCCGCACCTATTTTCCGCAAACTCCAATCAAGCCGAAGGTACCGTTCTTTCCTAAATCCTGCACTTTTGATAAAAGTTGCACCAGTTCAGCTGTTATTTATTATGTGTTCAGCTGTAGTTTCTTGAATTTATGCATTCTATGTTGCATTCGGAGTGAGAAATGATGTGGTGATGAGTCTAATGAATGGTTTCAGCTGTATGCTCTATTCCCTATCTAATCTTGGCAAGTCTAGCATCATTCTAGGACAAATGTTTCCAAGGGGGGATGATGTAATACCCCAAGAAATTTTTCATTGAAATTTTGTGCATAAACTTGTTGGGTTCTATCTTCTAGAATGAATTATAAATTTTTCGTGTGGAATGTCTTAGATTATGACCCACCATTGCGTATATTATCGAATAATCTTTCCAACGAATGTGTATCATCCAAAACGGACACCCGAACAACGAGTTATGAACATTCCGATCGAACTGTGAATAGAAGTGAACAGTAAAACATGCAGGAAAAAGTACTGAGGCCTGGAGTATTTTTGCTCCAACTTTAAATGATCATAACTCCTTGTACATAATGATCAGGGTGATCTAATATACATCAACGGAAAGCTCTGCGAGTCCTATTTATAATGAAATTGGTTTCATCCAATTTGTCTACCGGAGCAAAAAGTTATGGTCGATCTACTTCAGCTTATCAAAAGTGAATTTTTGGGTCAACTTCAAACGATCATAACTCCTCGTACGCATTGATCTGGGTAAGATACTATATATCAACGGAAAGATATGAGATTCCTCTTTCTAATGAAATTAATTTTATTCAATTTGGATAGAGGAGTAAAACATTATGGTTGATCTACTTCAAACTATCAAAAGACCACCAAAGGACAGATTGGAGAATTATTTGATTTTTTAGGGGCGTTTTGGTCATTCTCCCTCACCCAAAATCCGTCCAAACCCTATATTAAAGCCTATTAGAAGCATTATATGTTATATTTCATCAAATTCCCTCAAAAAGAAAACCCTAAGGTCCTACATCCAACTTCAAGAACCTCCAAAGTTCACCATTAATTCTGCAAATTTATTCAAGATTCCAAGTTCCTAGTTCAAGAACACCAAGAACCATCATTCAAAGGCACGATTAACATCTAAAAAATGAGTATTGATCTAAAGTTCATCATTCAAGGTATGTGGGGTTTTTCAACAAGAACTCTCTTTCGTTCTTATGCCCAAAAGTAATTTTCTTTACAAAGGCATGATTTTTATTTGATTTTTACGAATTTGAAGCATGAACCCATATCTTATGATGATTATTATGAAATCTTGATGTTTATGATTTTGAAAGATGAATTTATATGTGTGGAGATATAAAGCATGAATCTTGAATGATATTTATCATGATTTTGATATTTGGGTCGTGAATCCCCATTGGAAATTATGTTTTTTTGAGAAAGTGTGTGTTACAAGCAAGTTGATGTTGAATATTTGAGATATTTAGAATGATTTGACCTTTTGGTCATAATAGAGTTGTTTTGAACTCGAGTGTGAAAGAAATCCACAACGTGGTTGATTTTGATAGATGGGAAGCATGATGGCTCCCGATTTATATTTATGTATTACTAAAATTGTTTTGTTGTGGATTGTCTTTGAAATGATCTAAGCTAAGTCCGGGAGAAGTCTTTAGCATCGGGTGGGAGGTATAAAGCGACCTTACTTCCCTAGAACTACGTTCCCCCGTAGGAGTGAGCCTGAAGCTGATTTATATAGTGATCACTAGTTTGTGTGGATTTGATATCTATAGTCCTACTCCGATGGAAAGGATAGGACGGCTCTCCCCAACGTGGGTTATACGTTGGATTCCATGTAGCTCACATGGTTTATGTCGGTTATAGGATCTCCCAGTGTGTGTGTGTTTCCTTGTGTCTATGGTGAATTGATTTGAAAGTGGAACTGTGAAAGTTATTCTTTTGAACGATTTAAATGATATTTACACTATGTGAATTGATATTCTTGATGAATTGAAAGTGATTGACAAATTATATGATGACTCACATGTATTATTGTACTTATTTTATCCTCTCATGATAATGATGATTTTCTTCGGGCTATATGAGTCCTTCATACATCCTGCATATTTTTTATAAATATTTATGATGATGATGTTTATACAACTGCATGCACCCCTATATACTCGATTCCTTTCCATGGTACTGACCCACAACTTCAGATGCGGGCTGCATTTTCTCAGAATGTAGGTTTAGGTGCTCAGTTCCAAGTTCGACAGTGATTCTTTGGGCACGCTGTTCTACATCCTCTATTGTGGTGATTCCTCATGTTCCGAGGACGTGATGTCTGATGTTGGTTTCACGGAATCGTTTACATTTGATAACTGAGTATGAGTCAGTTGGGGCATGTCTTAATGGCTCACTGGTTTTATTGATTTTCTTAGAGGCTTGTCAGACTAGTATAGATATTGGGAGTTGACTAATAAGTCATATTTTGGTATCTTTCTGAAATTCTTTTATTCTTGGATAATGATTACTCTGTTGATATTTGAGGATTATTTAGGGAACTCCGTTGATTTGTGTTGAACTGAATGAAAATAGCTCAAAGGGTTAGCTTGGGGCTACTCGTAGCCTCAAGCACTGTGTGACACTCTGGGAACCATTTTCTAGGGCGTTACACCTGTAGCTGTAACAGTCAAGTAACATATTCAGAATGACCTTTAGGACCCCCATTTTAATGGTAGACCATGTTTAAATGTTATGGGTTAAGTTGGCAGTGTTTTTAGGCCTTAAAAATAACTGTGCGACGTATGTTAGACCTTATAGTAAGGTTGTGCGTTGCATGGAAAATGACATAAACAAAGGATCAGGTGTACTTTTAGCATGTTGTACACACCCTCAGGTGTGCTTTTGGCATGCGCCGCCTAACAAAAGTCCAGTGCCAAAATTTCTCTATTTTCACATAATTTAAGGGTGTTGAGGTCTTTTCACACACCTAAACCATTTCTAATCATCCTTAAATGAAATAAGGGGTCTTTAAGCATATTATTTCCACTTTCTTAACCCCACGCACCTAATATATGATTCAAAATGCTTCCTCTCTTCCCAAGAACAAAATTCAAGCTTCTTCTCTTAAGAACTCAATAATTTAAGTTCTCATTTCTAGATTTCTCCAACAATTCATCCAACTGAGGTATGTGGGGTATTCATTAGTGGGTTCCTTTCACCCATTGAGCCAAAAACCTCTTTTTTTTATTTAAAGTATGAATTGTATCCTATTTTATGAAATTATCCATGCAACTTATGAAGTTAATCCATGTATTTCCTAGTAATTTGAATTCAAGTCATGTCAACATGTGTTCCCATGTAAACTAGTTTATTTCATGCTTTAGATTTCAATTACTCATGTTCTATTCAAGTGATTCTATGTCAAATCTTTGAGTTATGAATTAAATCATGTGAATATGTTGCTTTCTAAAGTTTAACTCATCCCCAAGTTCAAGTTCATGTATTTCACACAATTATTGAAATGTCTTATATTTTGGGTCTTGGAACTATGATTTTACACCATTGTTTCAAATGTTATTATCGTATTTTTTGTGATCATTCAGTGATGGTGGGTTATGAACACCTGATACCTACGTGTTTTACATAATATCATTTACAAGCAACAAGTTGGTTAGACCATAATTTACTTACTATATTTAGATTACCATGTTTATGTTGAGAATTTATTAGGACAGTACCATATCATGTTAAACAAACAATAATATCAGTGTCATTCAGTTGGGAGTAACACGTAGCACCAAGTAAACATAGGGATGGCGGCTCCCTCGTCAGTTAGGCATGAGTTATTAGTAGCAGTCCCTAAGTTCCAGACCTATAATTCCATGGTAGATTATGAGGGGTCCCTCATCAGTTAGGCATGACACCCTCATCTTATGGGACATCAGCCTTGTGGATCTAGATTGCCAGTCGTGTTGGTAACCCTAGAAAGGTACCAACACCCTTCCAACTGGGGTTACAGGTTGGACCTTAAGATCTTAGATTGGGGCATGTCGGTTATAACTAGCTCTTATAGTATTAGTTCCCTATTTAGAGTATGACAGTTTAGGTTTGCATGACCAATTATATAGACATCAATTATTCATTTATCCAGACATCGGTTATTCAGTTATTCAGATCATATTAGTACATGTTTATTCCTACATTCTCAGTTTTACATGTGAATGCATCCATGTTCAGTTGCCATATGCATTTTAGTTAGTCCTTACCTCATGTACTAGTACATTCAAAGTACTGATCGCATACTTTTACTTTTCTCTTATGTTATGTTGTCTTATAGCATAGGCTCATACGCACAGTTTCCTGACCATCCCTAGAGAGCTCAACAATAGTGATTAGCCCTCATCCATCAAGGACGAGACATGTTATTTTAGTTATTTCCATATACTCTTATGTTTAGTTTAGTTGGAGTTAGTTGGGGGTTTGTCCCATTAACTTTGTATGTTTAGAGGCTTTCAGATAGACATTCTAGTTTCTAGTGTTTATTAGATGCTTCAGACATATCATTTTATGTATTTTAGTAATTTAATTGATAGTACCTTATCAGTTTATCTTCTGCACCTATTGTTTTACTTTCTTTTTTATTCAATTCTCACAATATGTACTAGACCATGGGTTATCTTGGGGTCACTTGGGGCCTTAAGCACCGTGTAGTGACTAGGGGGTAGCCTTGGGTCATGATAAAACTTAGTATCAGAGCCTAAGGTTTTGAAGTGTCCTAGGGTGTCTGAAAGTCGCATTGAGTAGAGTCTTGTACATGGGTGTGAAGTGTGCCACACTTATGGAAAAGAGGATATGAGATGTTTTTAGGAAAGTTGTCCTTTTTCTCAGTGTTCATGTTATGCAAAAGAGCATGAGCTCTATTGAATTACTCTTTATAACTCATCCTTCATTCTATTTATAGACAATGCCTCTCAAAAGAAACAACAGAAGAAGGAACGAGGATCAACCCACACCACCACCTATTCAAGAAGATCCCTTGAATGACCATATTTCTCACGCTGAGTTCAGGGCCACTTTCACAACCTTGGCCCATTTTGTAAATGCTCATAATAATCAGCAGGCTGTTACACCAGTCAATTTGGTGATGAATATGGCTAAAGCTAGGTTTCAAGACTTAAAGCCAGATGAATCCCCCATGTTTTCTGGATCCAAGTTTGAGGAGGATCCATAAAAGTTTCTAGATAGAGTGTAAAAAGTGACTGACATCATGGGTGTCACTTTAGGTGAGAGTGTATACTTGGTTGTTTACCAGTTGTAGGAAGTAGGTCACACCTGGTTTAAGCTGTGATAGGAGGACTGAGGTGATGAAGTAGGTTCTATAGAGTGGAAGGAGTTTGTCATAGCTTTCTTAGACAAGTTCCTCCTAATAAAGTTGAGGGAAGCTAAGGTTCAAGAGTTTATAAATTTGAAATAGGGTAGTATATGTATGAAGGAGTACTCATACAAGTTCACTTACTTAGTGAGGTATGCTCCAACTATGGTGGCTAACTCTAGGTCCAGGTTGAGTAAGTTTGTATCTGGTGTATCTAATTGTGTAGTCAAGGAGTGTAGGACCACTATGTATATTAAGAAGATGGACCTATCTAGAATTATGGTCCATGCTCATTAGATTAAGGAGGAGAAACTTAAGGAGAAAGAGAGAGAGAATAAGAGGGCCAGAATAGGTAGTTTCAACTTTTCTCAGCTAAGGTTGGAAAGCGGTAACTATTCTTAGTTTCGCAAAAAAAATTTAGCCCCAGCTTCATCTTTAGCCATTATGTTATTGCCTAAGTTCAGGAAGGACAGTTGGGATATAGCTCCATGCTCTAAGTCCCAGGGTAGTGTGAGAACTGATTGTACTAATCTGCTCTGCAAAAATTATGGTAAGAATCATCGTAGAGAGTACAGAGTTGGTAGTGATAGGGTTTTTGCGTGTGGCAAGTTAGTACACAGGGTAAATGAGTGCCTTATGGGCATGTGTAGGGGTAGAAATGATCACTAGGAAGGCCAGTCCAATAATTTATCAACTTCAGTAGGTCGCCCAACTCAGCAGGGTACCATTTCCAGTACAACCAGTGGGAAGCTTCAAAATGGACTATATGCTCTCCAAACTCAACATGATTAGGAAATTTCTCGTGATGTGATTACGGGTATGTTACAAGTCTTCCATCTTCATTTTATGAATTGCTAGACCTCAGAGCTTCACTTTCCTTTGTGACTTCTTATATCTCTGTAGACTTTGGTGTTAGTCCTAAAATATTGGTAGAGCCTTTCTTAGTGTCTACCCTAATGGGTAAGTCTATTGTAGCTAGACGGGTATACATAAAGTGCCCGATTACAGTGTCTGAGAAAGTTACTTTAGTTGACCTCATGGAGTTATAGATGATGAATTTTGATGTGATGAAAGGGGTAAGGTCCAATCGTATATTGTCCAGTTTCTAGCCCTTGATGTTCTTCCTCAGATACGACTAGAACTTACCATTCATATGGTATAATGAGAAGTTAGGAAAGAGAGTCATAAGTTGGACAGAGTATGGTGTCCAACATTCTATCTTGGTGACGACTTGATGATACCAATCGTATGATGTGGTGACGAGTTAGACGGTCAACTCGTACCCATCTACAGGTTTTTTGACAGATTTTAAGCTAAGGGCATTCTGGATATTTCACACCCTAATATCTTAAGATCCCACGTCTTATAACACAAATGGGGCATTCATTCTATACTTAGTATGATTAAAACACTCTCAAAACTCTCTCAAAAACTTCTCAAGAAAGATTAGGCTAGGGTTTCTTCAAGGTGGTCATCTAGAGGTTTAAATATCAAATTCTCTCTATAAATATTTGTAACTCAGGCATGTGACTCTTCCTTTATTGTTAGTTCACTAAATCACATATTTAGAGCAGTGTTCATGAGTCATTAATGGTGGTTTAGAATGGTTGAGGGTTTGAATATAGAATGTTGAGTATTGTTTTCTTATATTAAATTTATGATTTCACATGTTTTGATAATGGTTTTGTACATGTGGATGCATGGGAATTGTGATTTAACAAATGGTTCATGTTTAACCCTAAATTTGTTCGTCTTTGGCTTTAATAATCGTATGTTCTGAACCTGTTTGTGAAATTGTTAGTGAAAATGATCTTGTCATAAGTCTAAATTGTGTTTGAACTAATGCTTGGCATGAGAATGTTAATGAAGGATGAATGGCTTTGTAAAGGTCTTGATGACCATAAATTGAATTGAATTATGTTTCTAACTATAAGGCATTGGCCTAAGAATGATGATAATTGGTAAATGGTTTTATGAAGGCCTTTTTAGCCATAAATTGATTTGAGATACCAAATGGGTTCATTTTCCTAAGGAGTTGAATTGAATTGATGTCTTTGTTTAGACAATGGGTTTGAGTCCCATGTTGATTGATAATGGTTATGGCATATTGTATGCTTGCGAGTGGGGTTGGTATGACAATACCAACGGGATACCTTTGGTAAGTAATTGGATTAATGGTTGTGTATGTGAAATGAATGTTTTAATTTAAGCTTTAAAGTGGGATGTGTAGCCGCACTGTGAAAGTGGAGTCCAAAGGACTAAGAATGGAAACGGCACTAACAGGTGCAGGTATCTATATGACCGGAAGGTTCGAGTCCCCTGAATGAATATATAAATGAGAGGTTTGAGTCCCCCATATTATATACATTAGTGATTAAGTCATCTTGATTATGCCAGGAGGTTCGAGTCCCCATAAAGTCATATATGGATATGGATATTCTCTGGTTCATGTGGCTACACGCACTAAGGCCCTCCAGCTAGGGGAGAACTGTGCCCATATAGCCCGTAGGTGCCTTGTTATATGACGGTTATGCTACATAGTTCAGGTTAAGATTCTAAATCCATGCTAAACCTTATTCCCTATTCCGGCACGGCATATATGTATATATGTGATTGCATATAGTTATTTGACTTGGTATTGAATGATGGCATTATTTTATTCCTCTAACCCTGAGTTTGTAATACCCCAAACTTTTCTTAAGCTTAATTTCATCTTTATAAGATTGAGGAATGACTTCCAAAGTGATTAATATTTAAATCATATAGAATTTTCCTAATTTGACTTTTTATCGTGTGGAAAATTGAATTAGCATTCCAACGATATAAGATTCTCCCAAATTCGATAACCGACCAAGAAGTTATGGCTAATTAAAGTTTCAATCATAAAACACTGTCATTCAGACCCTTAGCGTGTCTTGGAGAAGAGTAATATCTCATTGTTAGTTTCCAGTAGCCTAGCGCAATATTGGTGCGCCGCGCCAGGTGCCAAAATGGCATTCCAAAGGGGCATCGCGATGGCTCCGCATCGCGGAGTCTACCCAATTCCCAATGTTCGATTTCCAGTGAGCCACCGCAATAGTGGCGTATCGTGATGGCCGCTTAGTTCGTAAATTTTTTATTTTTCCAGTTCGTTAAGAGTTAAAGGGGGTATTTTGGTCAATTACCCTACCCACAATCCGTCCAAAAACATAACATAACATAACAAAGCACTTTATGCCCTAATCCTCACTCTTCAAAATAAAAACCGTAGTTCATCATACTTCTCCTCCAAGAAACTCAAGATTTCTCCATTCATTCTCCAAATTGAGCCAAGATTCCAAGTTCTTAGTCCAAGAATTCCAAGAACCCTCACTCAAGAGTACAAGTAGCATCTCAAAAGCAAGCCTATACATTAAGTTCACAATCTAAGGTATGTGGGGTTTGAACAAGAACACTCCTTTCGTTCTTGTGCACAAATTGTTGATTTTTATTAAAGAATTTCATATTTTTGCAAGCGGGTTTATACTCAAATTACTTTATTTTGAGAATATGAGATTACGAGTTGTTCAAGTCTTGATTTGTATGATTATTTCTCTATTTTATGGCATAAGTTGAGAAATTACGCTATGAGTTACACATCCTTGTATTGATTTAATATTTCCAAGATTGATTTCATGATTTAAGCTTTATTATGAAACTGAGATTATTTGAGCATGAGTATAAGTTTTAAACCAAGTATGAGTTTTGATGTTTCTTGAAGAGTATGTTGTTTAGTATGATTCAATCCACAAGTACTTTGATTTTAAATAAAGATTGCTTTTAAGACTGAGATAAGACAGGAATCCACATTATTCAGTCTTTATGATTTAAAGCTAAGAGAATTATAATTTGGTTTTTACTATAGACCCTTGATTTATTTTGAGGTGAATTTCCTAAAAATTCTGAGCTTAAGTACGGGAGTAGTATTTAGCACCGAGCGGGAAATGTGGGTTTAGCGCATCCTACTTTTCCAGAACTACGTGCCCCTGTAGGATTGAGATTTATGGGCTTGAGGCCGAGATAGTGATCACTAGAGTTGAGGTTCTATTCCGATGGCAACGTAGAATAGGTCTCCCCAATGCAGGCGAGACGTTGGACTCTATGTAGCTCACATGGTTTATGTCGGTTAGAAGAACCTCCCAAAGATGTCCCCCACTCTTAAAATAGTTTTATGGATTTAAAGTATTGAGCTAAAGAGTTTACTATACAGAATGAGTTTCAGATTTCATCTAGCTTACAAGTTGTGAGAATAAGAAGAGAATACAGATTTTAGAAACAAGTGAAATGACTCACGAGATTTATACTACATGTTTTATTATTCATGAATTATGAGATTTATATTTCAGATTTTTATTCAAGCTATGTGAGTCATTTATGTCAGCATGCATAATTTTATAAAGAGTAATGATATTGTTTATGTAAATGCATACACCCCCATATACTCAGTACATCCTCAAAGTACTGATCCATATATATGTCTATGTGCTACATTGTCTCATAATATAGGTACAATTGTAGCGCATATACCATATTCAGTTAGTTCACAACCCCCAGTCAGCAGGTGATGAGTCCTTTTGATTCAAAGGCTTGAGTTAGTCATACAGTTCGAGAAGTATTATATTTTCTTTATTCAGTCGTATTGAGTTGGGATAGTTGGGAGTCATGACCCAGCTACCTATAGTTAGTACTAGTAGAGGCTTCATAGACAGTCAACAGTGTTAATGAATTGAATTTCAGTTTTGTTTGTAAAAATAGAGTTGCAATCTTGTAAATTTAGATTTGTATTGATCAAGTTCAGAAAAGTTTTATGTTTCCGCTGATTTTTTTTTTTAGATTTATGTAATTTATTCAGTTGCTTGTAAGTATGCCAGTAGAAGAGTTAGCTTGGGATCACTTGTGACCCTAAGCACCATGTGACATCTCGGGACCCATTTTTGGGGCGTTATAGAGTTACATGCTAGTGCTCCAACCGCTAACTATCTCCGAACACTGTATTCCCACTTGATGCAGGTACTGAAAATTCTTCTACTTTTTCTATGCAGTTATTAGGTGATGGAGCTAGTTCATGAGTTGACATTGAAGTGGTGAGCTTCCACACTTCGGAAGGCTTCATTTCATGGCCCTTGTCTCCTATGTCTTAGACCTTGCTTAGACTTTATTTTGGCTACTATCGGGGGCATGTCCCGATATTTTATTGATTTTGGATTTTGTAGACGATTTGTTGGATTGTTGTGGACTTGGGTGGTTTGTTTGGTTGTTTGGCGACGGACGATTGTCCGATTGTCGGTGGTGGGTGTTGACTTATTATGAATTGTTATTAGTTTTATTCTACGTTATCTTGTATATATTCGAAATTCATCTGACACTTGTGGTTGTTGTGCTGGTTAGGTTAGATGAAGGGGCGATCTCTGGTCCATGTAGGACTTGACATACCCATCACGGCCAAGCTCGTGTTCCGGTCTTAACAAAAACACACATAATATCCGACAAAACGACCTAAGTCAATGCATTATTTCACAATTTTAAGCAATGTGTTATGAAACCACATCATATCATTAACTTAAAGATCATGAGAAGAATTGTCTGACTCATAATTTAGAATTAGCAGCAGTTGTATTTGCCTTGAAAATTTAGAGACATTATTTATATGGATTGCATATGGATGTTTCCACTGATCATAAGAGTCTCCAATATATTCTCATGCAAAAAGAGTTAAATCTTCATCATAGAAGGCGGTTGGATTTGTTAAAGGACTATGAGTACATTGTTTGTGGGTAACATAGCGCATTTGAAAAGACAATAAGGAGTTGGCCAAAGAAGTGCATAGATTAGCTTGAATGGGATTCCATTTGCATGATACAAATGATGGTGAATTAATAGCTCTAAATGGTTTAGAGTCGTCACTTATAGTAGAGATGAATGAAAAACAACGTGATAATCCTATACTTAGTTAATTAATGGATACAATTCATCAACTAAAGGTGGAGGTTTTCTCCCAAGGGGGAGATGGTGTTCTGTGCTATCAAGGTTGTCTATGTGTTCTCAATGTTGATGAGTTGAGAGAAAAGATGGTAGCAGAAGCTCATAGTTCCCAAAAATTAAAAAAAATAGTCATTTAGCCACAATTTTATTCCATTTAGCCACGGTCAAGAAAAAATAGTCATTTAGCCACGATTTTTATACCATTTAGCCACGATTTGACCATTGCTAAAATGTGAGTATTTTAACTTTTTGGTTATGTTTTTTTTTAATCAAAACATGACTATTTTTTTTATAAATCAATTATTTTATAGTACATACTTAAAATTGTCCTTTTAAAAGAATGGGGGAGGGGTTGATGACATTCAAGTTTGATAAAACTAAAGAATTGCAGCGAAAATTTTATTGAAGTTGTCCAAATACAATTAAAGAAAACATACACACAAATTGATAAATCTAACATTTTCTTCCCCAAAACAAGTTATTGCATACATCTTCTAATTCCTTCGGCCAGCAAGCCTATCACCCAAAATCTTTTGCCCCATGTACCTGCACCACATTTTATATAAATTATAGTCATTAGCTATAAAATTTACTTCAACATAGAAGCAATGCACCATCAAGATTTGTTAAACATAATTTACCTTCCGAGCATCATGACAGTGGCTTGAGGATTAGTGCCAGGGGACTCAATAAATGTGGATCCATCAATAACTCTTAATCCGTCAACCCCAAAAACTTTGTAATCTCCATCAACCACTTTTCCAACTTGACAGCCTCCATGGTAATGCCATATGGTCATTACTGTGTCAATACAGAATTGCTCAAAGGAAACAGAGGCAGTCAAATGTTTTGGCCGCAAGTTGAGTGGAAATGTTAACATTGTATTCATTAAGGCTTGTGATGTTGTCAAAGGATATCTGAAATTGGAAAAAGATGTTGAGTCAATGACCTCTGCTACTGTTCTCATGCCATGGACACATCTTTGTAGGTCTCTAGCATCTTTGAAGTAGTTGAAAGTTACTACTGGATTTTCATTTGGGTCTTTGCTTGCAAGCTCAAGAAAACCTGTTGAGTATGGTCCTGCGACTTTTTCTAGGATAAGCCCTGCTTGCATTGGGGAGTGTAGAAGGTGTGGGTTGATCCCAGGTATAGTTATGACTGAAGGTATCTTGAATGAGTCCATAGTCTACACCATAGAAAAGAAACAACATTCACCTCTCACAAAATTTTAACCCAACAAAAAGAAAATAATTCTTTGATTTACTAGTATTTCGTCTTTATTTTTTCCTAGTTATATTATCCCTTAAAATAATGATAGCTACACCACTAATACTATTCAAATTCCATTCATATGTAGTCCGTAGATTCTTGGGTGACACTAGGATAGTTTCCAAAATAATATTTTGGGAAGGTACTTTTAGAAAAAATTGTAACGGAGTGAAAATGTTTAGATCAGTAGTTGTTTAGAAAGAAAAAAAATTTATCCTGCTTCCGAAATATTATTACAAGAATGACCTACTTTCTTTTTTACACTGTTTTAAAAAAGAATTATATCTTTTCTTTTTTAGCAATACTTTAATTTCTACTTTCCACATGATATGTTTAGGACCACAAGATTGATTAAGGGGCATTTTGATACATTTGACACAATTTTAATTTAATGTCACAAGATTCAAAAGTCCTTTTATCTTGTTAAACTTTGTGTCAAGTCAAAATAAGTCATTCTTGTTTAAACGGAGGAAGTATCTATTACAAAAGTGATCCAGAACTAGTTTTAAAGCCAAAAGATTTAACCAAACACCACTCAAAACTTTTTCATTAATTTGTCATGTCATTATATTAGTTAGTGTGACCATTATATTAGTCTTTTAATGATAAGATTATGTAAGTTTAAAATTGAATCGGAACCGATAACCCAATCATAAAATTAATTTATTAGCTTATTATAATGAATTATCGGATATACAGTTGGTAAACGGATTAAAATTTTATAGCTAATGACTTTTCGATATGGAGGCAAATTAGTCAATTTTCTTATCAGGTAAACCGTTAACCTATTAAGAATTTATCATATTTATATTTTTACTTCTAGATATATAAAGTATCTCTCGTAAACTGAAAAACTAGAACCCCATTCTATTTACTTCTTAGGTTAGGAAATAACGATTCACTTCTTATGACTTCTAACCATAAAGTGCAGTAGTCTCCCTAAACATAAACGAAATCTGAAATTAATGCTTAAATCAAAAGGCAATTTATCTTTGATAACTCGAAGGACCGCAACAAAAACGAATCAACGGCAATGTGTCCTTCGTAGTGTTTGATATAAAACTGATAAATTCTAAATTATATTAAAGTTTTGATCTTTTTGCTGGCTAAGTAATTAAAAAATGTTTCTACATATGTTTTGCATCCAAACGAAAATTTTCACTTGATTCTATGTTATTATACAAACAAAACTCAACATTCTTAAAAGGATGATAAATAGATGAATCTAAGTAAATATAAACAACTTAGTGAAAAAATGAAAGACATATAATCGCTCCATTTTTTATTGTCTCTTAGATTTATCTGATACATCGCTCAACAATCATTCACTAATTGTTATTTCGATACCGGATCAACCGATATCTTATCAGTTGGCTAGTGGACTAGTATATTTGAAAGTCGATAACCAATAAGTTGAACTGTTAAGCATAATTATTCGTCTGATCCGATCGATAAGCACCCTTAATCAAGACTAAGGGTGTGGTTTTGAAAAATATTTTCTTTTGGAAAACAAGTTCCTCAAAAAAAATGACTTCCTTAAGAAAAGTAGAAGAAAACAAATTGCAGTGTCTCATACCACTCTTCAAATCACCCAACGCCAACCTTCACCCTGCCCACCACTCTCCAAAAGTTATTTTTCTTAACCACCACCCTCGATCGCCCCCTCCCAAAAAAAAATCTTTTTAAATTTTTAATTTTTTAAAAAATTCTTACCCTAACTCCCCCCTCCTAAAAAAAAAAAAAATCCTTCACCACCCGACCTAACCCCACACCCCAAAAAGATTATATTTTTATTTTGTATTATATATACAAATGTTTTTAGAAAAGAAAATCTATTTGCGTACCTAACACAAGAAAATAAGTGAGAAATAACTTATTCTTCTAGAAAATGTTTTTCCACTGAACACACTTGAAGCTACAATGAATACATAGATGTGCTTTACACAAACTATTACTTCTTCCATTCACTTTAACTTGTCAGTAATATTCACTTTTCGAAAGACAATTTGTTTAAACCTCATAATTAAATTGAAGTAGATTAATTTAATATTTTAAATTTAAATGATGGAAAACTATTGAAAATTCCTATAAGTTGCAATCCTTCTCATATTAATATGCTGTAAAAATATATCTTAAAATATTTGTCAAAGTTCATGAAGTTTGAATTTTAAAAATCGAAATGTGACAAATCAAAGTGAATGGAGGGAGTATTACCAAATAATCATGTCTTATTAATGTTTCAATTCGAGATCCGTTCTTCTTTCACGATCAAATTATTTTATTGTGGTAGCGCAATATTAAATTTTAGATGAATCATATATCTGAATACCAGATGAATCAATGAACTATCATAATTTTCAAAGGTCAATACATCGACAACTAGGGGTGGACATTCGGTTTGTTCGGTTTGATTGTTGAATATTGGTTCGGTTTTTTGATTTTCGGATTGATGAAAATTGAAACCATAATCAAACCAAAATTATTTCGATTTATTTCGGATTTTATAAATTCGGTTCGGTTATTTCGGATTTTTATTTCGGTTTTAAAGATTAAAGTAGTGAGCATTTAAAATTGGTGATTTTTCTAGAAAAATAATCTTTTTTTTCAAACCTATTTTTCATTTCCAAATATAATTACATGCATGAAATAACCATAAATATTGACATCGCTGAGTCATCATCATTGACGTGACGGCAGTGGCCGCACTCGGCAGCGACGAACTGAGCAAACGACTGTCGTTAGCGATGTTGAAATTTCAAATGAATTGACGAATTGAGGATGGTTGAGTGTTGTTGCAGCCTTCACGTTAATGTTAGGGTCTAAAGCAAAGCGGTATATTAGGATTTAGGGTTACTAAATGATTATAATTTATATATTTATATGTTATATCAGATTATATTTTTAGTATATTTACATATATATTAAATTATATATATTATAATATATTATTTATATAATTTCAGTTTTTCGGTTTATCCGAATTCTTTTTTTGTAAATCCAAAAACCAAACGGTTTAACCAAATTTCTAAAATTTGAAACTGAAACCAATCCGAAAAACCAAAAAAAAAACCAAAATTAAATTTCGATTCGATTTTGTATTTTTTTCGATTTAAATCAAAATATGCCCAGCCATATCGACAAACCCTTAAATTTGACACAGCCATGTATTTTGGTATCTTAATGGGTCATTCTTCATTTTAAACACCTAACTAATATCTCACTATGTCATTTTATCACTTTTTGCTTAATCAGCTAAATTTACAAAGAGGACACATGACATTTGAGTATAAAATAAAATAGTTTAAAAATAAATTATAAGAATTTTAAAACTAATTTTCTGAAGGAAAAAAACTACATATTTTTTAAACTCCACAAAAACTACCCACCCCTCCATCCTTGCTTCCCATTTTCCCGACGACTTTACCTCATCCCCACTGTCTTGTTTCTTCTTTCCTTTTTTTTAGATTTCATTGAATTTTGATTCTTTCTCTTTCTTATAGGTCAATTTTTTTAAATTTTAAATTGTATATTCTTCCTTCTCAAAAGTTGAAATTTGGTCAAGTTAAGATGGTGAAATCGATGGTAACACCATAAATTTTAGTGATGAATACTAAATCAGGTGGTGGTGAATTTGATATTCATAGTGAATCCAATTGTAGCGTGATAATTTTGAAGGATGTATGACAAATTTCGTTATCACTATTTTGATTAATTTAATTTTTTTCTAAATTCACTTTTATGGTTATAAAGATTTTATCTAATAATCATAGCTGGTTTAAGAGAAGAATTTAGAGCGGAGAGAGTACGGAAGAGTACTTTCTGATGAGATCCCTACGGGAAAGATGAAATTCTTCTTCCCTTTATTTTTTAATTTTTTCAAGTTGGATTCTTTCATATTTTTATAAAGTTCTTCAAAATTAGTGTGTGATGACTTTTTTGTGTTTGTAAGTTTACTAAAATTAGTGGTGGTAGTTTGACGGATGAAGGCGGAAGTGGAAAATGGAGTAGGTGAAGGGAAAAAGAGTGAAGAAGAACAAGTTTAGGCTTTTGGAAATCAGAAATGATGGCTTGAAATGGGGAAGAAGATGAAGAAAATAAAATAAAAATTGACCAAAATAAGTCTCTCGCGCGCTGTCAGTGGGTGTATTACACTCACTATGCCATATCAACAAAAAGTACCAAAAAGACATAGTAAGATAATAGTTTTGATGTTTAAAATGAACAATAGCTAGTTGAGGTATCAAAATTCGAGTTTTTGGCAAATTTAGGAGGCTAACGATGTATTTGACTATTTTCAAATCAATCCTCTTCTGAATTGGTACCTTGACTCGGCCTCTATATTATATAGTTTGAGGATCTTGCGAAAAAAATATTTTGTTCATCTAAAAATTACACAAATCCACAACTTATGTTTTCAATATTACAAAAAATCTCAACTCCCTAAACATATTACAAAAATCCCAACATATACACAGAATATTATGTATATGTCGACTATATTATGTATATTAATAGGGAGAGAGAGTAAAGTAATTTAAAAAATGGGAGAGGGTGTAATTACTTCCAAAAAGGGTTCATATTTATGTTATTTATACTTTGTTCATTACAAGTGGAGCCCGATGTTATGAATTAGCCCCAACCCAAGATAAATGCATATACCACAGAAGTAGCTATTGGGCCAAGAAGCAACAAAAGGACCAAAAAGACTTCACCAAAGATTAATTTGGGATCTAACCCCAACTAGCAACAAGTTAAAAGGACATTGTGTTAGAAAGTTAGTTATGCTTGTTCTAAGGAAAATGTTTGTTCGTCTATCTCCGATCTCCTTTCTAGAGTCTAAGCTTCACATTTCTATTCATATCTCTATCCTCAGTTACTTGTTATTTGAGTAGTTTAGTTCAACACTTTAAGGGGTCGTTTGGTAGAGTGTATAAGAACAATGCTGAATAGAATATATTGATAATGTCTGCATTAATAATGCTTATATTAGATATGCTGATATTAGTTATGCAGATAATATTTCTTACACATTGCTTAGTTTGATGTATTAAAAATTAAATAAGAAATAATTTTTTTTATGAAATAATGTTTATTTACTAAAATACCCTTTATTTAGCCTTCTGCACTCTCCTTTCAATCTTGTGTCAAAAATGAAAATTGTTCTTCACCGATGAATTTCCAACAGCAAAAATGGTGAATTTCTGCTTCTGCTCTTATTATTCAAAAGTAATACTTATTATAAGCTTATTAGACTGTTAAGCTGGGTCGTTTGCATTTTTATCTGTTGTTGTAGCCTTCTCACAAGTCATTTATGATAAAAGAAAGATAGCGAAGAACCAGATACAGTACAAGCCAATTCCTATTGGATCCCTATGAGCTTTGGAACAAGAACGGAAGAACAATTTGAAAAAAATTAAGGGGCAAATTAGTCATTTAATAAGTTAATGCATATGTATAACTAATACATAGAAAAATGGTGGTATTAATTATGCATAGCACAATATACAATATAGTGTATAACTAATACTTGCATTAGTTATACATAAGTTGGAAAAGTATATCAAAGTATTAGCAATGCATAAGGCTAATGCATGTATTGATTTTTTTTATCACACTCTACCAAACGCCCCCTAAGTGTTATCGTTATAATTTTGGCTATTAGTGGTTATATAATCATTGAGTATATTTGTGTTGAGAATTTGGATTTGTGACGTTAGATAACAGTAACATAAACTACAAGGAAATGCGTAATAATTTACTGCAATTAGTAGAACATTTTTAAAGAGTGATCTTACCTGATTAGCTACCCTAGTAAAATCATGAGCCATTCTGCGCATCCAATCTAACTCCAAAGGCCCACTGGCGGCTTCGATGTAACTTTTGAACCCAGTAATACCAACCACTTGAATGAGGGAAACTTCAACAGGGTTAGGAGACGGAACAAAAACAGCATTCATTGGGTTATCAGACATACCCATTCCAACCATGGGCTGATCCACTAATACATTGATCTCATGGGCATTCAATTGTCTTATTGGCCCAATACCACTCAACATCAACATTTGTGGACTTCCTAACGCTCCAGCTGACAGGAGGACCTCATTCTTGGAGCCCCTGTTCAAGAAGGCCAAGTGGCTATTACCTTCTGAATCCTGAAAACGAACTCCATATGCTCTTGGCTTCTTTCCTCCTGTTTCATTTTCAGTGATGAATGTCAATGTTATTGGATACATTTCATGTCCCATTTTTTATGATAATCTTATTATTTGATGAATTGAATTTTTTTATTAGGATTTATAAAATGTTAAGATAAAATTCCATCCACCTCGATTTGTGTGATGATCCTCTTTGCTAATTTTTACCAAAAAGAATTGAGATAATACCCAATTACCCCTGAACTATACCCAATGCACTGAGGGTGTCAAAATTACACTTTCAATTAGTTCAGAAGTAATAGGACCCCCTTTAAGTTGAGGTGTGTCATAACATTTTTGGGTATAGTTCAAGAGGGTAATTGAGTATTTTCTCAAAAGAATTATGTTTGTTTATATTCAGAAATGCTTTAACATTAAATTTCTAACTCTAACTTTAACGAGATGATTTACAATGCAATATCTATAATTTTTTTAGATTGCAATTTTCAAAAACATGTCTTTCTTTCATAAGCTTCTTGTTCGGTAGATAATATTTTCTTCATTCCAAAATAAATGAATTGTTGAACTATTTTTTAATGTCTAAAATAAATGAATTATTCATTCTTCAAAAGAGAAGTTGGAAAATTCTCCCAATTTTATTCTTTCATTTAATGAGGTTCTTAAGTACTTCATATTTCTAAGAGAGTAATTTAAGAACAACTAAAAGGGTAATAGTGAAAAGTAACTTACAATTTATGTCCTAAATTTTTTTATTAAGGGGTGTGTCATACCCTAACAATTCAATTATTTTGGAAGGAAGGAAGGAAGTAAATTAGTATCACAATCTAGTATGGACGTCGAATAGTTTTGACCAAAAAGATGCTTTAAGGGGTCGTTTGGTAAAGTGTATTAGAAAAGTTAATGCATGCATTAGTTTAATGTATACTATCAATACCTTGTGTGGTATATTTTTCACCCTATGCATAACTAATATTTGCATTAGTTATACACTATATTATGTATTGAGGTATGCATTAGTAATACCAACATTTTCCGATGTATTAGTAATACAAAGAATCCAACACATGCATTAACTTAGTTAATGACAAACTTGCCCCTCTATGGACTTAGAATTTCTCTGTTGTCAAAATACAACATCAAGAAAACCTCTTTGATGTCATCGGCATCAAAATCATAATCAACTCGAGGAATTAAGAGTTAGGAGTTGGTAGAAGAATTACATGAGGATTTTTTGAATGTACTACTATTTCTGTTGGAATTTCTGTCATGTTGTATGAGGAGGTTGAAAGAAAGAAACAGCCTTTAATAGAGATTTACATGGAGTATAAGGTGTTAAGTCCCACCTCGATGGAATATGAGTGAATTACGCCATCCCAGCTAATTTCAGCATCACCTTCAGCGGAGGGGAATACTCCATGTGGATCAACAACTGACGGTAGGGGAAACAATTGATCCACAAAAATTACCGGAAAGTTTATTGATAAAAGCTCCGTAGTTTTGTCAGAAAGTGTACAAAATTAAAAAATGTGGAGGGTGTTTTCGTAAGTAATATTTTTTTTAAAAAAAATTAGAGATAATGCTCTATTTCACCTTGAACTATACCCAAAATGGCTGAAACACACCTCAACTTAAAGGGGGTCTATTACCCTCCTGAACTAATTAAAAGTGTAATTTTGACACCCTTAGTGCCTACGTGGCACAACACACTGAAGGGGCCACGTAGGCGCACGTGTGTGCCACATTGCACTAAGAGTGTCAAAATTACAATTTTAATTAGTTCAGGGGGTAATAGGACCCCGTTAAGTTGAGGTATGTCTCAGCCGTTTTGGGTATAGTTCAAGGATGAAATAGAGTATTTTCTCAAAAAATTATACAAAATATATTATTTCTAATACATCAAACTAAATATTGTATAAAAAAAAATGTCAACATAACTAATGCAAGCATAACTAACAACAGTTTTTCTAATACAAGCACAACACCATATTCAATATTATTCTTATACACTCTACCAAACCACCTCTAAGTTTTATACTGGAGAGGGGAAGGAAAAGGGATGAGAATGTGAAGAGGGAATGAAACATTAAAACCAACAATTATTGTGTCTAAGATTTTTATCAGTACCACTAATATTATAAATCACATTTTTAAATTGAAAGCTACTGTATAGCGTATATGAAGTCACATGTTCTAATTTATATGAAAAATAAAATTTTACTCTTGCTACAGAAAAAGAATTCATTTATAAAAATCATTTTTTTTAGCTGTCTTGTCTTTCTAATTGATCAGGAGCTGTGAATCTAGAAAGTAATAATACCACAAAAACAAACGGGGAAAAAACAAAGAAAAGCAGAAAGGAAAATTTTAAGCATTTACCTCTTGTTCTGAATACAATCTGTTCCACAGTGGCATACAAATAAACACTAATTTTGATAGGATCAGCATACTCTAACAAATCAGCAGCAGTATGCCTATGTCCTTGTTGATCAAAAATGCTTCCGCCAACTTTAGTCCCATCCAAATGTTCATATGTAAAACCATTATATGGTCTCACTCCTACCTCCAACAAACCATTTCTCACTGCCGATTGCCACTGATTTATCTGAGGCCGAAACGCCACTTTCTCTTCGACCCATTCGTACGAATCATTCACTACCTCCGGATTCCATCCCATTCTCTTAACGTACTCGTTGCTGGCCCGCGAAAAGAATCCGGCATTAATGGCTGAGCCGCCACCTAAGACGCGGGCGCGGTGGTTGAATACACCATCGGTAGAGATGAAGAGTTGCGAGGGAGATGACGGAGAAGTGTCCGCTAAATTTCTGGTGAAACCATTAATGTTTGTGATGTTCGGATTTCCATATGGCAAGCCACCTCTTTCTAACAACAGAACATTGGAAGCTTGTGAGAGAGTTGCTGCTAATGCACAACCAGAAGTTCCTCCTCCTATAACGATATAATCGAAGAAAACCACCTCTGGAGCTGATGTAGCGTCCCTGGCAAACGTGTAATATGGGGCTGCATGCGTATAAATGAAACAATTATTAGCACCACTTTTTGGATATGACCTGCATACATATATAGATTATAATATTACAATGGATTGAGCTGGCTAATCAATGACTGAATAGAAAAGGAGAACAGACTCCCAAAATTGTATGAAATTTTTTCGTTCTTGCTACAATAGTTGCACTTCTAGGTGAAAGGAGCATGAATTTACATTTACTATCAGTTGCAGAGTAAGGATTCGTTTGACCATAGATTTTCTTGAAAGCATCTAACTTTTTCTTAAATATCTGATTGATCATAGAAATTGTCTAGTTTTTATGAGATTTGAAATTCAAGGCATAAAATCTACTAAATACTTGTTTTTGGGCTAAAAGATAATTGTTGATTTCTTTTAAATTTTAAAACTTATCCCAAATATTGATACTCCCTCCGTTTAAAAAAGAATGATCTACTTTACTTTTTAGTCCATTTCAAAAAGAATAATCTCTTTCTCATTTTGGCAATACTTTAATTTCAACTTTCCACGTGACATGTTTAGGTCCACAAGATTAAAGGGCATTTTGGTACATTTGACGCAACTATAATTTAAGGCCAAGATTCAAAAGTCTTCTTTATTTTCTTAAACTTTGTATCAAGTCAAAGTAGGTCATTCTTTTTTAAACGGAGGGAGTATTACACACATATATATATATATGACCTCAACTAATTTCTATCTATCCTTTTCAGTCATCTGATTTGGAAAAGCATGTTCGACGTGAAGAGATAAATTATAGGATATGTGAAGATTATATTAATGAATACCTGGTTATTACCGTTGTTATTATTATTTTTTTTTTTGCACGGATGGATATTCATAACTTATTGTAATTTGACGAATTGTATTAACTAACTAGTAATTGTGTTATGAGCAGTTTTTGTTTAAATGCCATGTTATGATTTTAGGATAATGTATTAGCTAGTTCAATGTAAAAATGATAATTTTGTGCCAAACTTATGGATATATATATATATATATATATATATATATATATATATATATATATGTAGTTTTAAGAACTTATGAATATATGTAATATTTCGTACCTTTTTTTGAAATATAAATAAAATATGTTTCCAAAAATTATGAAAAAACACATTTTAAAACTTCAATCAGAACTTCATCAAAATCTGATTACCAGAAACATTTGAAAATCTATTACGATATGCTAGCTAAACTGCAAATAAGAAGCCCAATGGACAGAGTGGCATTCCACATAGAATTGTTTGCCTGCAACAGAGATTCTCATTCCTTGGGCAGCCCGAGATAATTAATCCGTTTGAATCTTGGTCCGTGATGCATTATCTTTTCATTGATTTCATTGATTTTGATAGAAAAGAGTTTTTATAACACCAAAGCATTTTGACATGTAATAGCAAGTAAGTTATTTTATTTCAACGACCATCTGCAATTATCTTTAGATGATCTGATCAATGTAAAAGTTTGTCGCATTTTTCTACCCTATCTTAATTAATTTATTTTTCAAAAGAATTTGCAACCACAAATGTAATTAATTAGATCGTTTCAATATATCTTCAAGACAATAGAAAATGGAAACAAAGAGAATTGATTATGAAAATTCTAGAGCAGAAAGAGATTATTATTACCTTTCTCAGAGAAACAAGGAATGCAGAGAATGAGAATTCCAAAAAGAGAAGAAAAAATGGAGAGGTTCCAACTAGAGCTAAGCATTTTTTATTTCTAAATTTATTTGGACGTGTGATAATTAACAAACGCCACAAAAGGAATAACAAGAAGATCTTCTTAGTATAGAGAGATCATTCAGAGTAGTTATGATTTTATATAGAGGCAATTCTGTAAGGTGCAAAGATTTTTGGGCATTGTTGTTCAACAAGTCAAATGCGTACACTAATTACCATGTAAAAAGATGAGCAAGTCGGTGGTTGAAGACAATGCAAAGCTTCATTTACTTTAAAATAACCTAATTCTCTAACTCTCACCTGTCCAAAAGACGCTTCATTAAATGCTTCTTACTGCTAATTGACAGCAAATTAATGAAAACAACAAATTGAAATATCACATTTACTTAGTACTGAATTCCCAAGGTTTTCACGGATTTAAAGGTATTTGATTATCTTACATCTTGCTCTTCCTGGGGTAACGTAACTACATGCAGGATTGAAAAATATCTAATGAAAATGAAAAAAAAGAACAAAGAAAAAAGAAGAACAAAGCCGCATTCATGGTTATGCCTGGAAGTCGAGCAGGGTCCAGTCTAAATGTTGAAATTACACATTAAATTTCTGGTTGTAGATCGGTAATCAAAAAGACCGAGTCTGCTATAATATCGAGTTTGGATCGAACTTAACCGAGCCCAATCGAATTTTAATACAATTATACAAAGCTCGAGTTCTTCGGATGTAGTGATATGGATTGCGTACATTCTACCTCCCCAGACCCCACTATGTGGGAATATACTGCATTTGTTGTTGTTGTATACAAAGCTCGAGTTCACTCTTTAATCTTTATCATTTGTTTGCGCTTAGTGGTAAGTGCTTAAGTGCTTTTGTGTTGCTTTTTAGTTATTAGTACTAATACACTAAATCTTAGAGTAATTAATCAAAAATAAAACGTAAGGAGGGGAATGTTAGGTAAAAACTTACACGTACCCGGTGTATACATCAAATTAATGTTCTTTACCATGGTTATGTAATTAAATTAATTAAAATAAATATTGATTAATAATAATTAAGTAACATGAACTTTAAATTTAACTACATGACATGCATGTATTGACTTGGTGTATACACCGGGTGCGTGTAAGCTACCACCGAAATTTTGGATAGGCTCTTTGACAGTTACAATCAGAAAGCAGGATAGGCTCTTTGACAGTTACAATCAGAAAGCAGAGTAGGATACAGTATATGATTATTTAATTTTAATAGGCGTTTGATGATGTTTCAATGTGAATAGAAAAAAGTAGTTATTGTTTTTAAAATAAAAAATTATCTGAATAGAAAAAAGTAGTTATTGTTTTTAAAGTGAAAAATGATAATTGACAATTGAAGTTTTTTTGATAATGAAATAAGTTAATTAAAGTTGTTTTTGAATTTTTCTGGGTACATTAGAGTAAAATAAGTAGAAACAATTTTTTGTTTTTTCAAATTTTAGAAAATTCTTTAAAAAAGTAATGCCAAATATTTTAGAATCATATTCCCAAACGTGAAAAAAGTAAAAAAGTTTCATGGCCAAACGAGTCCAAAGTATGTCAGAAATTAAATTAATATGAACAGATGATAAAGAAAAATATCATAACCCATAACTTAATTTGAGATGACAACAACAACAACAACAATAACATGCAGAGTAAAATCTCACGAGTGAGGTCCGTGGAGGGCAAAGTGCGTGCATACCTTACCATTACCTCAGGGAGGTAGAGAGGTTTTTTTCAGTGGACCCTCGACTCAAGTGTAGCAAATCCAAGTACAAAAAGAGGAAACAATGAAGAAAATACGACAACTAACAAGAGAACAGTGTAAAATCTACTAGAAAAATAATAATCAACCACAAAATAGTTTGATAATCGAAATACAATAAACAATAGCAATGATAGATATGTACAGCTAAACCCTAATCTATCATATTACGATGCACAATAACACTCCTACCTGACTAATCTTCTACTGTAATAAGTGTCCTCTACATCCACCTATCTAAGGTCATGTCCTCAATAACTTGAATATGCATTATATTCTATCTAATCACCTCACTTAGTACTTCTTCGATCTACCTCTACTCCTCTTCATACCTATTATATCCAACCTCTCGCTCCTCCTTGCTGGGGTGTATGAGCCTTACCTCATCACATGTCCAAATCATCTCAATCTTGTTTTCCTCATCTTGTCCACCGCGGAGGTCACTCTCATTTTATATCGAATAACCTCATTCCTAATTTTATCACACCTAGTATATCCCGCCATCCATATCAACATCCTTATCTCTGCGACATACATCTTCTAAACATGGGAGTTTTTTTGAATGACCAACACTTTATCCCATATAGAAACATCGGTCTAACAATCGCTCTATAAAACCTACCTTTAAGCTTGGTGGTATCATTTTATCAAACAAGACTCTAGAGGTAAGCCTCTAGTTCAGCCATACCACACCAACATGATTGAATGACATCACTGTTAATGACCCCACTACCGTGAATAATAAATCCAAGATATTTGAAAAGGGAACTCATAAGGAGAGCATATGTGTCCAGACATATTTTCACGTCTTTCTCATGCAATCCCTTACTAAATTTATGCTCTAGATACTCTGTTTTGGTCTTGCTAAGCTTAAACTTTTTAGCTTCCGACGTTTATCTCCACATCTCCAACCTATTATTCACTCCACTATACGTTTCATCAATTAGTACTATGTCATTTGCGAATAACATATACCAAATCACTTCATCTTAAATGCATTGTGTCAATACGTCTATCACCACAATAAAGAGGAAAGGACTAAGAGTTGATGCCTTGTGTAATCCCATTTTCACAAGAAAATGCTTTAGGACCCATTATGGTCATTATGAGTTCTTAGTGATGTAATTTGGGTTGACTAATGCCCCAGCTATATTTATGGATTTGATGAATCAAATATTCAGGCCTTACTTGGACTCCTTTGTGATATGTTCATTGATGACATCCTTGTGTATTCGAGGAGTAGAGAGGAACACGCTCAGTATTTCAAGATCGTGCTCTAGACTTTGAGAGATCATGTGCATTTTGTCAAATTCTCTAAGTGTGAGATTTGGCTTTATTCAGTGACTTATGGTGTCTAAGGATGGTATTATGGTAGACCCACCCAAGATTGAGGCTATTCATTATTGGGCGAGACCTACATCTTTGACTAAGGTTCATATCTTCATTGGTTTAACTGATTATTATAGGCGATTCGTTGAGGGTTTTGCTATTATTTTGGCACCTATGACCAGATTGACTCAGAAGGGGGTTCCTTTCTCATGGTCTGAGAGTGTGAGTCAAGCTTTGGAAAGCTCAAGGATTTTCTCACTTCAGCTCCTTTTCTAGCTCTTCTAGTTAAGTGTGAGGGATTCATCGTGTTTTGTGATGCTTCTGGTGTTGGTTTGGGTTATGTATTGATGTAGCAGGGCCGTGTTATTGCTTATGCTTCTAGATAGCTTAAGGTGCATGAGCGCAACTACCCCACTCATGATTTAAAGTTGGCGGTGGTAGTTTTTGTGCTTACATTTTGGAGTCATTATCTTTATGGTATGCACTATGAGATTTTCACTGATCATTGCAGTCTTCAACATCTTATGATCCAGAGTGAGCTTAATACTAGACAACGTAGATGGATGGACATCTTATGATCCAGAGTGAGCAGAATACTAGACAACATATATGGATGGAGTTGCTTAAGGACTATGATATTTACATCTTGTATCATCTGGGCAAGGCAAATATGGTAGCAGAAGCCTTGAGTCGGAAGGCAGTAAGTATGGGTAGCTTGGCTTGTATTTCAGTGTCTCTGAGGCCATTGGTATGGGACATTCAGTCCTTAGCCAACTTGATGGTTTTCCTTGATATTTCATTTCCTAGGAGGATTTTGGCTAGTGTGGAGGTGAGGTCTTTCCTATTTGAGAATATTCGAGATCATCATTTTGAGGATAGTAAGCTTTGCTTCCTTCGTGATCAGGTGTTGGGTGGTGATTCCGAGAGGAACACCATAGATTATAAGGGTATTTTGAGATTTGATGGTCGCATTTGTGTCCCACATATCAATTTCTTGATTCAGTTGATGTTGCATGTGGCTCACAGCTCTAGATATTCCATTAATCTCGGCACAACCAAGATGTATAGAGATTTGAGAGAAAATTATTGGTTGAGTGGTATGAACAGAGATGTGGAAGACTTTGTAGTTCATTGCCTATGTTATCATCAGGTAAAGGTCGTGCATCAGCAACCGGGTTATTGATTCAAAGATTACAGGTAATGCCCAAGCTACACCTTTAATCTAAAGATTATGCGGTTGCTGTCAAATATAGTAACCCAACAAAGGTTGGGTCAAATCCCATGGGAATACATGGAATTACAACTCTTAACTATTGTAATCAATGGGCAGAACTGGAAATAAATGGGGGATTTTAGTGACAATTTAGAATAAGTTATGAATATCAACTTTGATTGTAATCAATCGTAGATTAACACAAGGATTGTGTTCCCCCTAAATTCTCAACTCGGTAGGATTATCGTGCTTTATTGAACCAACCCAATCCCTTGCATGCAGAATCTGATAAGTTATGTACCATCAACGATCTTTTGGATTCAATAACAGATCTCATCCCTTACCTTTTAAGTCTCAGGATGTGGCCTTACTAACCCTTATCCTAATCCCAGTTAATTATTACCTTTTGGGTCTCTTGTTATTAGATGATAGTTAATGATCTTACTTAGATAATACCTATTAACATGGATCGATGGTTAATCTTCAAATCATTGTTGTAATTACCTTTTCCTAGTCACTACTCCTCTTTTAGAGTAAGTAGCAATAATCAAGGTGGGATTCTGACGTTTGCAACCGCTAAGACATCTATTAAAAAGAAGATAATACAATACATGCATAGTTATCAGTTTAGAAAAACATAACACTTCCCCTACTTCATCAATCCTCTAGGGTTCCCACAACCCTAACTAAAGTTTTTAGCCACTCATGCTTGTGAAATAATCAACAACATTCATAATTGAAGCATAAGATGAAATCACAATAATCATAACTGAAAACCCAAAATTTTCACTAAATTAACAACCAAAATTAATACAAAATAATTCCAAGACCAAATTTGGATCTCAGAATCACAATATATGTTTGTGAGTATACAAAATGTGTAACCTCAACTATAAAGCACAGAGAAGGTATTTATAGTACATGAGGAAATACTAAAAATCAAATCCCAAATGAAAAAGGACAAATGGATTCAGTGTCCACTTACTTGGGCCACATCCAGGTAAGTGCCAGAAAAATTTCCTGCATTTTTCACTCTTTGGATTTTGGACTTCATGCACTTGCCTTACCCACTTGCAGTCCACAAATAGATATAGGTAGGTGCTAGAAAATTTTCTTCAGCTTTTGCACTCTCTGGATCTTAAATTCTAGCACTTAACTTAGCCACATACGGACAACAAGTGCAACATGCGGTCCGCAGATGGACATAAGTAAGTGCTAGGTCTTCACATTCCTGCAACCAAGCTTTTTGACTTGAAATTCTGGTATATGCTTTAGTCACATACGCCCGGTAAATGCCACAAATGCCCAAAAATTCTCAAGTAAGTAGCCAAAAACTCCACTTTTCATCCTTTTCTTGAAATTAACATCCAAAACCTAGTTTCCTACAAAACATTCCCAAAACACATCATATCTAACAAAACAACCTAAGAAACTTGCATATTTTCATCGTTTTAAGCGTTGAAGTTGCTATATTTCTATAGCACATCAACGCCCTCAACTTAGAACGTTTGCATGTCCTCAGGAAACACAACAAATTAGAACAAAACATGATGCTTAACTAGAAAAACCTAAGCTATCCAAGGTAGTCAATCAACGTTTAAAACTCAAAATACGTTACCCACTCCTATTTCAACCTTTCAAGACCAATTGTGCATAATCATGAAACATAACAATGCGACATAAAGGGATCAACATATGGCATTACTCTAGTACCAAACAACCATGCATATATGAAAACTACACTACCCAAAGAAGTATAAATCTAGCAATATGATTCTTGTTCCCTTATAACAAAGAAGTCCCACTCACTTATATATGAAATCAAATATGTCAATTTAGGGACGGTCAAGAGACACTCACACTCAATGTGCATCAAATACCATAGGCTTGCCCTTATTTTCTTTACCTTAGTTCTTAGACAACTATGTTAGGATCACTATAGGACCTTATTCACCTTGTAATGTAGTCTTGGGGGTTGGTACAGTACATATATCAAGTGACTAAGCCTCCTTGGCACTCCACTAACTTTGGGGTTCACACTTTAACCAATTTATTTTTATTCCATCCTTATTTATACCTTTTTTTTAAAGCACATTCAGGTTGAGTGTCATTTTCTTATTTTTTTTCTTTTTCAACTTTTTCACATTTTTTCTTTTTCTGCTACTCCCAACCCTAATTTATTTTTCTCTTATTTTTCCTTTCTTCATACCCACTCTATATTACGTACCCCTAGGATATCCTTCCTTAACTTAGGATATTTGCCTGAGTTAAGGTGCACAATGTCCAAGGAGGACCAGGACCAAAATAGGTTCATAGTAACATGAATAAGAAGGTGAAAGGTGAAAATAAAAAAATAGTCTATAAAGCTCAAAGCAGGGATCAAGGGATACAACTTCACACTTGGAAGGTTATTTAGGCTAAAAGTGGACTAAAATAAAAAAAAGGGCCTATGATCCTTTCCTAACCAACTATCCTGTAACCTAAACAAGACCAACCGGGCAAGTTCTAAATTTAATACACAAAGGGAACTAAGTAGCATCTCACACACACATGGCACAGAGTCAATATTATAAGCTACTACCTATACGGTTCATGCAATTGTTAGAAACTGATTATCATGTCCCTAATACTAATGTCATAAAAAGATCCATAATACTCACACATGTATACATTCACACAGTTCTAAAATAATTTTGGAGGGGTATCATTATTTTTTCAAAAATCAATCAAAAACATGACAACTGCCCTAAATACTTAAAAATCTCCTAATTACCAAAAAATACAATAAAATACAATACAAAACAAAACACAATGAAATAAATTTTTAAAATAGACATGCCAGTTCTACAACAATACCGCAACTGATAGGAAAAGAAGCATAGTAACAAAAACCCGTGATGGCTATGGTTTTCCCCACCCACAACTAAAAGACCATGCATTGTCCCCTATGCAAAAAAATAAAGTAAAATAGAGGGAAGTAAGAACATACTTGGGATTCACGAAGAGTCTATACACTGGGTTGCCTCCCAAGTAATGCCTAATTTACCATCGCAAAATGACTTATTTACCTTGGCTACTCAGACTTCACCAAGATCCATCTCAACACAGATTTTCACGTTCTCCCAATTTCCCATGTAGTGCTTCACTCGCTGCACATTCACCTTGAACGAGATTTTACCATCACGCTTTATTTCCATAGCAACATGTTGGAACACCTTAACAATAGTGAATGGTCCAGTCCATCTAGATTTCAGCTTACCAGGAAACAAGTGGAGTCTTGAATTATACAACAAGACTTAATCACCGGTTTAAATATCTTTTTCTCAATTTTCTTGTCATGATACAACATTATTCTTTATTTGTATATGGTAGATCTCTCACATGCGCACACTCAAAATTCATCTAACCTATTTACCTTGCACAACCTCAAGTTTGTTGCTTCAAGCCACTAAAATTTAGCCTTTTTAACACCCATATTGCCTTATGCTCAAGCTTAACTAATAAATGGCATGTCTTTCCATATGTAAGATGATATGGGGAGTCACCTATGGATGTTTTAGAAGCTATCCAGTAGCCCCACAATGCATCATATAATTTCCTTAACCAGTCAATTGTATTGGCATTCACAGTTTTTGCTATTATGAACTTGATATCTCTATTGGAGATATCAACTTGCTCACTTGACTGAGGGTGGTAAGGTGTTTCCACCTTATGTCTTACACCATATCTATAAAGTAGGGTTTTAAATAGTAGATTGAAAAAGTAGGACCCACCATCACTGATAATTGCACGTGGAGTGCCTAATCGAGGAAAGATATTTTTCTTCAAAAAGACGGTGACACTTCTACTTTCATTGTCTGAAAGAGCAAATTCCTCCACCTATTTTGACACATAGTCAACTACCACCAGAATACACCTCATGCCATAGGAGCTTACAAACGGACCCATGAAATCAATTACCCATACATCAAATAACTCTAACTCAAAAATAGGTGTCATAGTGAGTTCATGGCACCGTGAAATATTCTTTGCCACTGACATTGGTCACAGGATTGTGCAAAATTATGACCATCCTTGTAAATTATAGGCAATAAAACCCACACTGCAGAATTTTGTGGGTTGTGAGGGTACCACTACGATGACCCCCAATTGATGAGGAGTGAGAAGACTCCAGAATGCTCATCATCTCTACCTTTGGGAAATATATCTAAATCACACCATAAGCACAAACACTAAATAGATATGACCCATCCCAAAAGAACATCGTCACCTCATGCATTAATCTTCTTCATTGCTGGAAGGATAGATCTTCAAGACAAGATCACTTGCCAAATAGATGGAAAAATAAGCAAACTAGGGAATTAAGTCTTGAGTGTAGCCAACACCCGCTCATCTGGAAAGGTATCATCTATGTCTAGATTATTCCCTAACTTCTGCATTGCCTCATCCTCAATCCTGGACAAGTGATCTGCCACTTAGTTTCTTGTGCCTTTTCTATCATTCACAATAAAATCAAACTCTTAAACAAGAGAATCCAATGAATAAGTCTCGGTTTGGCATATTTTTGCTACATCAAGTACCTTAAGGATGCATGGTATGTGTAACCTATGACCTTAGATCCAATCAAGTAGGACCTAAATTTTTCAAAGGCGAAAATCACTTTAAGTAACTTCTGCTCTATAATCGTATAATTTTTTAGTGCTGGGTTTAACGCCTTGCTGGTATAGTAGTAGGATGAAGTATCTTCTTTTTTCTTTGGCCTAGGAGAGCTCCCAAGGCCACTCTATTTGTATCACACATGACCTCAAAGGGTGAAGACCAATCAAGGGACATAATGATACAACAACAACAAAAAACCCAGTGTATTCCCACAAAGTGGGCTCTAGGGAGGATAAAATATACATAGTCCATACCGCTACCTCCGAAGAAGTAGAGAGACTATTTCTGATAGACCCCAGATCAAGATATATAATAGTGAACAAGGTCGTAATGGAACAATAAAATAGGATGGATAGCATAACAAAGATAAAAAATAAGAAATAATAAAAATAGAAATAAGAGAAATAAGAAATAAGATAATTAAGAGCAATAAGAAATAAGAAATAGGAAATAAGAAATAAGAAATAAGACACCCACATAGTAGTAAACATACACTTATAGACCAAAGACACCCACCATGCCCAAAATTCCTGACTAGATACTCCTGCCTACAGACACAATCCTAGGATTACTAACTCGGCTACACAAGAGCTCTCCTAACTACTTGCTATGACTCACCCACATACCTTAGCCTTCTACCATTATTCATGACCTCCACATCTTAATGGCTCTTTAAGGCATTTGAAAGCCTAGAAACATGCATCATCAAACATAAATTTTACCCCTTTCTTTAAAATCTTACACAGAGGATTTGCACTTTTAGAGAAGTCCTTAATAAACCTCCTATAAAAGCCCGTATGGCCTAAAAAACTCCATATGCCTCTAATTGAGACTGGTGGTGGTAATTTCTCAATTACCTCAATCTTAGATTTGTCCATCTCAATACCATGTTTGGAGATCTTGTGCTCGAGAATTATATGTTCTTTCACTATGAAGTGGTATTTCTCCTAATTCCACACCAAGTTGTATTCTTCACATCTCTATAGTACACTGGCCAAATGGGCTAAACAGTCATTGAATAAATTCCCAACCAAAGAAAAGTCATCCATGAATACCTCGATCATGTCCTCCACCATGTCATAGAATATGGATATCATGCATCTCTAAAAGGTGGTCTGAGTATTGCATAACCCGAATAACATTCTCTTGAATGTAAAAGTCCCATAGGGGTAAGTGAAAGTCATATTTTCTTGGTCTATGGTAGTAATAGTGATTTTATTGTAACCCAAGTACCTATGAAGAAAACAATACCAACCCATGCCTGCTAGTGTATCTAATATCTAATCCATGAAAGTCATATAAAAATGGTCATTTTATGTCTAAATGTCAGCTTCTTATAGTCCATGCAGACTCTCCATCTGATCACTGGTCTCATGGTCACTAATTCATGATTTTTGTTAGGAACCACTGTGATCCCACCTTTCTTTGGCACGCACTGAACCGGGCTAACCCACTTGCTAAATGTAATGGGGAAAACTACTACAACATCTAACCACTTGATTTTTTCTTATTCACCACCTCTTGTATAGGAGGGTTTAATCTCCTTTGATTCTTAATATTGGAAATTTTGTTTGGATCAAGCTGTATCTTGTGTGTACATATACCTGGTGGAATCCACACAATGTCTACAATGGTCCACCCAATGGCTCTCTTGAATTTTTAAAACATAGATATCAAAGCTTCCACCTGTGACTTTGCCAAATCTACCGCAATAATCATCGATAAGGTATTGTTGGCCCCCAAGAATTAATACTACAAGTGATATGGGAGGGCTTTCAGTTCCAATACCAGTGGCTCCTCAATTGATGGTTTTGCAGGATGTGTGGTTTTGTTTTTCAAGTCAAGGTCTAACTTTTTAGGGGCATATTTGTAATAACCTATGCCTTGTAATACGTTAACTAGCTCATCATGTTCATCAATCCCATCACTCTCAAAATTTATAGTCACTGGTGCTAATGCTTAAACTTCTAATCTTTCCTCAATAGGCACATCTTGTATAACTACATCATTATCCATCGCATTTATCACTGCCATAACTATCATATTATCTGGTTGTTGTACTGTCATACATACATTTAAAATTATTTATTCATTCTTTAGTTTGACTGTGATCTCTTCTAAATCCATATCAATCAACACCCATCTAGTGGATAAGAAGGGTATTCCTAATATAATCGGAGCTTGCGCATCCACTTTATAGTCTAGAATCATGAAATCTGTTGAGTATGTAAAGGATGCCAACCTTACTTCTACATCACACAAAATAACCATTGGCTCTTTTATAGATAAATAAGACATCAACATCCTTGCATATGTAGGCTTGAGTGCTCCTAACCCCAACACCTTGTATATCACCAGTGGTATTAAATTTATGACAGCTACCAAATCACATTAAGCTTGTTTAATGTTATAAGGCCCAATTGAACATAGAATAGTGATCACTCTAGGGTCCTCTTATTTTACTACTAGTGGTAAGGAAAGAACAATATTACAATGGTATACCACCTTATTTGGTCCGTTATAGCACCAGTCCTCACCTCCATCACTCTTGTAGTCATTATCATAGTATGTCAGCTTCTCAAATTCTACTACAAGAGTCTTATTTATCATAATGTTGTCTTTCTTTGACTCTTCGGTAGTAGGCAAGGGTAAACCATCATTAACGGTACCGCTTCTAATGGTAATAGCTAAAAAATGACTTATAGCTGTTGGACTCAAAAATTTCACTCAGAAGTGTAACAGGCTATTTTTGTTTAATCATAGCAGACATTTGCCCCAACTGGTGCTCCAACTGCTTGATAGAAGTGGCATGAGATTCCACCTTCTTGGTCAACCCTGAAATGTCTGCCTTCTATTCTCTTGATTTTCTTAATCCTTGACCAACTTCTTCAACAATGCCTTCATCATAGACTCTGTATATCAGCTGCCATGTGGAATGTACCTATTTCCCTTCTCGCTATAGTCATCCCTTTAACTCTATTTGCTATCTCTCTCCCTACTACGGTCCCTATATCTATCACCATAATAATTTTGACCTCAATTTCCTTGCCGTTAGGCTCAGAAATTTTCCAGCTTGTGATCAAGATACTTGGTTTCCTCCTCCAAATTAGACTCATAAGCTCTGGAACTCAAACTTTGTGCTCCTACTGCGTCACTTTCTCATAACTTTTTGCTGCAAATTGTTTTTCCAGTAACCCAAGATTAGTCCTCAGTAGTGCAATTTCTTATGCTACTGAGTCATCAGCTACTCTTTGGTCATTGGAGGCACCAATAGCATAAGTACCAAACCCTCTCTCGACCTCTCAAGTTTTCCACCCTTGGTTACTAAGAGAAATTTAGTCTAGAATATCTGAAGATACCTCCTAACAAATTCTTATTAAAGTTCCTCCAGAAATGGTGTATGCCATGGCTCTAGAGCTGATGGTTAGGGCTTGGTAGAATATCTCCAATAAGCTCATCCCTAAAATTTGATGTTCTTCTTGAACCTGAATCAAGCCTTATACATAGACTCAAATTGCAATTGCCTGAAATTATAAATCTCGTCCTTTAGCTATAACATCCTAGATGAAGAAAAGAACTTGTTCAAGAATCGGTTGCACAACTCATTCCATGTAGTGATAGATCCTCTTGGAAGTTTTCCTAACCATAAAGACACTTTGCTTATAAGCGAGAAAGGAAACAACCTCAATCTAAGCACTCCTGATTCACCCCTAGGTTTTTGTACAAAATGTAGACCCCAATGAAATTTGCAAGGTGTATGTTTGCATCATCAGTGTGCAAATTCGTAAATACACCCTTCAGGTTTAAGAGTCAAACTTAATGCCTAGGGGGAAAATAGGAAAAATGATAGCTCCAGGCTCTACCATCTCAATGCACACCAGATCCTCTTAATCATTCTTATATGGCTGCAAATACTAGTATGCTGGGATTACTTGAGCTTGGCTACCCTAACTCCTTTCTGATTTCCACTGAGTAATGCTTGACAGTCTATTTCTGGTCTATGCATAGCCAGCTCTGCCTCTAGAGCTATGTACTAAGCATTTTTTTCCCTTCTCTGATTAGCAGGTTATGCTAACATTACCTCTATATATTGTTCAACATTATCTTGAACTCCTTTAGGAAAAGAGAGAGGCACCAAGAGTGTACCATCACGAATCTCATTAGGAATATCATCTTTTTTTGTTCTGTTATCCTACTCGGTATTTTTAGGATCCTCTCTAGATTCGAATTTAGTAGGAGTAAGGGATTTCCTCTTCTCTATGTGCTGGGCATACACTAGTATATACTTAACTAACAACAAGAAGACAAATACCTGTAAACTATAATAACTTTGATTCATAACTCAACATTGTATTCCCTAGCAATGGCACAAAAATTTTAATAACACCCATGCTATACCTTTAATGTAAATATTATGTGGTCTCTGTCAAATAGAGTAACCCAATATAGTTTGGGGTCAAATCCCAAGGGAATATATGGAATTGTGTCTCTTAACTGCTATAATCAATGGGCAGAATTGGAAAAGTAAATGGGGAGATTTTAATGACAATTTTGAACAAATAATGAAAATCAACTTCGGTTGTAAGTTGTAATAGATGAACACTATTATTGTGTCCCCCTTGGATTCTTAACTAATTAGGCTTATAATTCTTTATTGAACTAACTTGATACCTTACATACAAAATCTAATAAGTTATGTACTATTAAAGGTCTTTTGGACTTGCTGACGAATCTCACCTTTTACTTTTTGAGTCTCACGATGCCGCCTTACTATCCCTTATCCTAATCCTAGTTAACTATTACCTTTGGGGTCTCTAGTTATTAGATGGTAGTTACTGATCTTACTTAGACATTTCCTATTAGAATGGATCGATGGTTAATCTTCAAATCACTATTGTAATTATTTTTTCCTAGTCACTACTCCTCTTTTGGAGTAAGTAGTAATAATCTAGGTGGGATCCTAACATATGCAAACGCTAAGACATCTATTAACCTAAAGATAATACAATACATGAATGGGTATCGATTTAGAACAACATAGTACTTTCCCTACTCCATCAATTCCTTGGGATTCCCATAGCCTTTGCTAAGGGTTTTCACTGCTCATGCTTGTAAAATAATCAACAATATTCATAATTAAAAGCATAAGATGAAATCACAATAATCACAACTGAAAACCCAAATCTTACACTAAATTAACAACCAAAATCAATACAAAATCATTCCAAGACCAAATTCAGATCTCAGAATTACAATATATGTTTGTGAGTATATAAAATGCGTAATCTCTACTATAGAACACATAAAGGGTATTTATAGTATATGAGGAAATCCAAAAAATCAAAGCCCAAATCAAAAAGGACAAATGGAGTTGGTGACCACTACTTGGTCCACATACAGTCTGCAAGCAGTACATGCTGCCAACAGGGTCAGTCTAATCGTCCTCTGATTCCAACTGGTCACTGACTCAGTAGAGTGACACTTTCATCACAACTAGTGGGTAGCATCAGAATAGGTTGTATGCCCTCCAGACTCGGAAGGATCAAAAAAGTTCTCTTGATGTGGTTATAGGTACATTATAGCTCTTTCATCTTCATATTTATGCTTTATTACACTCCGAAGCTTTACTTTCTTTTGTGACTCCATATTTAATAGTTGATTTTTGTGTTAATCTCAAATCTTTAGCAGAATCTTTCTCAGTGTCTACTCTAGTAGGTATCTCCATTATAGCCAGACGGATATATAGGAAATGCCCGATTAAAGTGTCCCAGAGAGTTACCTCAGCGGATCTTGTAGAGTTAGAGATGATTGATTTTGATGTAATTCTTGGTATAGATTGGATCCACTCATGTTATACCTCAGTTGATTACAAAAATTTACTCATTTAGTTTCAGTTTCTTAATGAATCAATCATTGAAAAGAGAGGTAGTACCTCTGTGTTTAAGGGTTAGATCATTTCCTATCTTAAAGCAAGAAAAATAATTTCTAAGTGGTTTGTTTATCATCTTGTTCAAGTCAAAGACTCTAGTTCTAAAACTCCAAGTCTCGAGTCAATTTTAGTAGTAAGGGAATTTTCAAATGTGTTCCCTAAAGACCTTCCCAGAGTTTCTACCGAAAGAGAAATTGACTTTGAAATAGATCTCTTTCCAGATACCCAACCTATATCTATTCCACCATACATAATGGCTCCATCTAAGCTTAAGGAGTTGAAAGAGCAGTTGAATGATCTCTTAGATACGGGATTCATCAGGCCCAGTATTTCCCTATGAGGCACTCCAGTCCTATTTGTGCATAAGAAAGACGGTTCTCTCAGAATGTGCATCAATTACCATCTGTTGAACAAATTAATAATCAAGAATAAGTATCCACTCCTAAGAATTGGTAACTTGTTCGACCAACTTCAGGGTGCCAGTTATAGCTCTTAGATAGACCATAGATCTGGCTATCATCAGCTTAGAGTAAGAGAATGTGAAATTTTGAAGAAAGCCTTTAGAATTCGGTATGGTCACTTTGAATTCTTAGTTATGTCCTTTGGACTAACGAATTCCCCTACTGCCTTAACGAACTTGATGAACAGGGTGTTCAAGCAGTACTTGGACATATTTATTATAGTCCTTATTGATGATATTCTTATCTATTCCTATAGTGAGAATGATCATGCAGACCATCATAGAATTATATTATAGGCCCTTAGAGCTTATTAGTTGTTCGCCAAATTTAGTAAGTGTGAATTTTAGCTAAGATTAGTAGCTTTCCTTGGCCATATTATTTTTGGTGATGGCATTAGAGTCTATTCTCAAAAGACCAAAGCAGTGAGAAACTAGCCCAGACCTGTCTCTCCATTAGATATCAGTTGTTTCTTAAGTTTGGATGGCTATTATAAATGGTTTGTTGAAGGGTTTTTATCTATTGCATCCCCCATGTCTCGATTGACTCAGAATCAAGTTAAGTTTCAGTGATCAGATTCTTGTGAGAAGAGTTTTTAGGAGTTGAATACTCAACTCACTTCTGCTCCAGTATTGACATTGTCAGATGGTTCAGTGGGATTTATGATTTACTGTGATGCTTCCAGAGTTGAACTTGGTTATGTGCTGATGCAGAGAGGTAAGGTCATAGCCTATGCCTCTAGATAGCTTAAGCCCCATAAAAAGAATTATCCTACCCATGGTCTTGAGTTGGCAGTTGTTGTGTTTGATTTAAAGATATGGAGACATTACCTTTATGGGGTTTATGTAGATATGTTCACCGATCATAAAAGATTGTAGTATGTGTTCTTGCATAAAGATTTGAATCTTTATCAACGAAGATAACTTGAGTTGTTAAAAGATTATGATATGAGTGTTTGTATCATCTGGGGAAGGATAATATAGTGGCAGATAACCTTAGTAGGTTGTTTATGTGTAGTGTTTCTCATGTTGAGGAAGATAAGAAGAAGGTAGTGTATGGGTTCAAATGGTTTGGATTCATCCTTGATTGCCAAAGCAAAATAAAAGCAAGACGGAGATCCTAGATTGGTTAAGTTGAATAAGGCGATTAGAGACCTAAAGGTGGAGGTTTTCTTGCAAGGGGGAGAAGGTGTACTTTGTTTTCAGGGTAGATTATGTGTTCTGTGTATTGATCACCTGAGATAGTGAATACTCGTAGAATCACATGGTGAATGATACTCTATCCATCCAGGAGCTACTAAGATATACCATGACTTATGGGAAATCTATTGATGGAGGGGTATAAAGTGGGATATTGCAGAGTTTGTAGCTAAGTATTCTGATTATCTGTAGGTTATGGTTGAACACCAAAGGCGTAGTGGCACATTGCAGGAGTTTAGTATCCCCACTTGGAAATAGGAAGTGGTCAACATGGATTTCATTATAGGGTGTCCTCGCATGCATTGTCAGGATGATTTGATATGGGTCAGTGTAGAAAAAATGACCAAATCAACTCATTACCTGCTAGGTCATACTTCTTACTCAGCTGAGGATTATGCCACGCTCTATCTTAGGGTGTTGGCTAGGTTGCATAGGATTCCGTTCTCTATTATATCAGATAGAGGTACTCAGTTTACCTTTAACTTTTGAAAGGCTTTTCAGAAAGGTCTTGGTACCAAAGTTTATCTCAATAAAAATTTTTATCCATAGAAAAATGGTCAGGTAGAGAGGACCATTCATACCTTAGAGGACATGATATCATGTGTTATTGACTTTATAGGTTGTTCGGATAATCACTTAACTTCGATTGAGTTTGACTATAATATCAGTTATCACTTTAGTATTCAGATGGCTCCGTTTGAGGCTCTTTATGGAAGGACATGTAGATCTCTTATGGTTGGTTTGAGGCAGGTTAAGCACGTTAATAGGGACAAAAATAGTGTTTGATGCAATGGATAAAGTTTAGTTGATTTTGGGAGAGCCTGAAGTCAACCCAAAACCGTTCAAAATCTTATGCAGATGTGATGAGAATAGATCTTGAGTTTGAGGTTGGTGATTTGGTTTATCTAAAAATATAGCCCATGAAGGGAGTGAATAGATTTGGCCAGAAGGGAAAGCTTTGTCCCATTTCTGTTGGCCCATAGAAGATCTTGAGTCATTTTGGGAAGGTAGCTTATGAGCTAGAGTTGCCTACAAATTTAGTGTCAGTGCATCCAGTGTTCTATGTTTCCCTGTTAAAGTAGTGTATTGGTGATTTGCCTGTTATTGGACCATTAGAAACCATGGATGTTTAGGATAACCTTTATTACAAAGAAATCACAGTTGAAATCCTTGATCATCAAATTCGTAGACTAAGGAATAAAGATGTTCCCTTGGTCCAGGTTCTTTGGCGAAACCAGTCCGTTGAGGGAGCCACTTGTGAAGCAGAATCAGATATATGAATCAAGTACCCTCATCTTTTCTCCATGAAATCAGATTCAGTTTAAGGTAATGATTTTCCTCAAATAAACTCTTTTCCATTCTCAATTTCATCTATGTAATCCATCTCATGCCTTGCATACATTCAGTTTAGTTCATGTATCATGTTTTAGACTCAGTTATGCAATCATGTTTTTAGTCATACATGTTTAGTTTATGATCTTAGTTTCCCTACTTTCTCAGCTAACCAGCCTTATTCAAGAACAAATGTTCCCAAAGGGGAGATATTGTAATAACCCGTAAGATCCTAGCTCAATTCATCTTATGATTGCATGTTAAAAGAGTCCAAGACTTAGAAAATTCACTAAGTGTTGGTACTTAGTCATTTCCAAGGCCCCTAAACTTCAATGATTTTTATTTTTGACCTTTCCGACCTCAGAATGTTGATTTTAAAGTTTATTCATGATCGGGGTTGTTCAAGGTATGTCTCGGGTGAGTTTCAGAATTTTCAGACGATCATAGGGGCATGTTTGGAGATGGAAAGTGAGGGCACCAGGATAGGCTCATGGGGTGAGGCTTAGCCTACTTAACTGGATCCCGCGATGCGGGGTTTATCCTGCCGCTCTGGAGCTGTGACACAGGTCTTTGTCCGCCGCTTTAGAGCCCGCGGTATGCAACTCATCCATAACATGAAATTTAGGTCCTAATGAGCATTATTTGCCCCTTTATTCATAAATTATCTCAAGAAAACCATCTTCCACCTCAAGAACAAAACCTAACCTATTCTCAAGGAATCAAGGAATTCAAGCTTCAAACCTTAAGAAATTCCCAAGAATCTTTATGAAATCATCTAGTGGGGTATATGTGATGTTCATTCATGAGTTCCTTTCACTCATGGAGTCCAAGAATCCCTTTTTGATTTTAAATTATGAGTTTTTCATGTTTAAATTGAAATATATTCATGAATCTCTTATTAATTCAATTACAAGTTATGTTTATAAGTGTTTTTTCAAGTGGGATGAGCAATTGTATGTTTTAAATGTTCTAATCTTCACATTAAATCCCTAAGTTATGATTTTAGTCTTGTAATCATGTTATTCTCACATGCTTTACCTATTCCCATGCTTAAGTTCATGACAGTCATGTGTTTGATGAAATGCCAAAGTGTTGGATTTTGAATAATGATCCCCTACTATGGTTTTAAAGCTTTTATATGGAATTATTGTTGATTCCATTCAGTTCTGGTGGGTTATGAACACCCAATACCTATGTTATTTACATGAATTCAACTTTTCAAGTACTCAAACAGTCAATCCATGGCTCTTATCAGTATACTTAAATGTTTATAATCATGATGAGTACTATCAGTTATGTAATAATGTTCAGTCTAGTTTAGTCTATTACAGTATTAGTATTAGTTCAGTTGGGAGTAGAATTTAGCACCGAGCAAACTCAGGGATGAGGGATCACCTTACAGTAGAGGGCATAACCCTTAGTAGCACCCCCAAGTTCTAGAACTACATATCCAACATAGGTTAGAGATGTCTACCTGCCAATTGAGGGTTGAAAAAGTGCTTACCAGCTAGTTGAGGGTGACATATATCTCATTAGAGCACCTGCCAGTTGAGGGTAACTCATTAGTCCTTCAGGACACTAGTTTAGTGGATTCACATAGCCAGTGTTAGTACCCATGGCATGGTACTGACACCCTTCTAACTGGGGTTACAGGTTGGCCCCGAATTAGCTCATATTGGGGAATGTTGGTTAAATGATACCTCCTACAGTATCAGTTTAGTATTCATTGTAGTTTCAGTTCATGTTTGCCTTACCAAAGCATACAGATTCTCAGTTATTCAGTTATCAAATTTCAGTCTCTCAGTTTATAGATTATTTTAGATATATGTTTATGCTTGGTCTTGCATTCTCAGATGTTACAGTTTTCATGCATTCATATTCAGTAATCTTATGCTATTCAATTAGTCCTTATTTCATGTGCACAGTACCCTATGTATATCATCCTAGTACCATCTCATATACTAGTACATTCAAAGTACTGACCACATACTCTTATTTATGCTATGATGTCTCATATCATAGGTTTGAATGCACTATTTCCCAATCGCAGTTAGATAGCTCAGCATAATCTAGCAGCCGCAGTGGTGAGTCCTCATCCATTGAGGACATATTATGTTTATTTAGTTATTTCAGTAGTTTAATTTATTTAGTCAGTCAGAGTTAGTTAGGGGTTTGTCCCATCAACTCCTCATCAGTTTACAGGCTTTTAGATGTTCAGATAGTCAGTTAGACAGTCAGTCAGTTACTTTTAGCTTTTATTAGATGTTTCATATTTATGATTGATTTGGTATTTTAGTATTCAGATTTATATTTCCTTCTCAATTTATCTTCTGCACAGGTGTTGTGTTCATAATTATTCAATGCTCACAACAAGTACTATCCCTTGGGTTAGCTTGTGGTCACTTGTGACCATAAGCACCGTTGTCGTAACTAGGGTCTAGCCTCGGCTTGTGATACAAACGTGGGACCGATATGTGGTTTTTGAGGTAATTTTTAGACCTGAAGCACAATGTTGCAACATGGGTATCATTATTCTCATATGGATGATTAGAAAATGTTTTTGATATCTTGGCATAATGAGGAGGCTTTACGGAAGGGAAAAGTGGTGGTTTAGAGACTCATTGAGCTTTCTTCAGCGTCGAGAAAGGTTAGGTTTATACCTTGTTAGATTGAGCTAATTCATAGTACTCTTATGATATTGTGTTAGTTTTGGGATGAGTTTTAGGTATTGGATTTAGGAAATGCAAGACTTGGGTTAGTTGGACCTTTTAGGCTACTTGAACCCGTAGAGTTGAAATACTTAGCTTGTTTCCTTGAACATTAGTGAATTAGACTCATGTCTTATGTTTTGGATGTGAATGCTCTGAATTACTCTAGTTAGATGGGAGTAATCTTGTCACTCACGCTAGGGTAAGATTGGCCTTAATAAAGGTTGCCTTAGTTTTCATTAGACATAGTTAAAGTGCTTGAGAAAAATCTCTACCTTAGGACTAATGGTGGCTTGCTATACATTTAGTAGTGGATTTAGATACGTAAGCCTATTTCGGGGTAAAAGTTGACTTAGAATGTACTTTGGGGATCTAGAAGTGGGCTCTTTGACTGTTACGACCCAAAAAAACAAAGTTCATGATGGCACTTGTCGCGACAAAGCTTGACAAGTAAGCCTATCACCCAAACTGATATACAATGGAAAAAAGACAGGAATGACCCCAATGTAAGGTTTTTAGAACGAAGCCGAACCACATAGATAAAATAAAAATAGAAAGAATAAAATCAACACATGCAACCATAATTCCCCAAAATTGGTGTCAACAGTATAAGAACTACTAATACAATCCAGGAGTAAAATACATAAAATAAATAACCACAAAGGAAAATATTTGTCACCGAATACTAATAAAGTCATAACTTATACAAAAAGATAGAGGTGAACTCTTGACGTATGAATGTCCAATTGCTACCTTGAGAAATATGAAGGTGCTCGAAATCAACCAATCCGAGACGCACTCGAGCTAGGACCTACACCCAAAGGGCGCAGTAGGTGTGAGTATGGTTCACCTGTACTCAGTAGGTATCATAGGCCGACCATGCAAAGTAGTAAATACAGTATACAAAATATAGAAATGTCTCACAATGATTGTCTACACCGCATGCACTAACAGTTCTATAATATTCTCCTATAGCATACAACACACCAGATAGGGATATAAAATACATAATATCACATACAAGACAAAAAGGGGCATGTATAATCAAGATCATCAAATATAGTTAATGAAAGATAGAACAATTAGACATTAACAAGTTAACATATACAACAAATAGGTAGATGACAAGTCAATATGGCAATTCAAACACAACATAAACATAATAAAGTAGGTGCAATGTATATAATGATTATGATGATGATGATGCATAGGATTGACACACAATCTTGAGTTTGGAACACAACCACTAGTTCGGCACACAGCCTTAAGTTTGGCACACAGCCTCTAGTTTGGCACACAACCTCAAGATCACTAATATCCACAACTCTTCTCCGGCATGATCCTTCGGAGATGGTCCATAAATCCAATATCCGATACCAATATCCACTATTCCAGTGTTTCCAGTATTTCCAAAGCACACATAACATAAGACACTAATTAAGTACACATACATGACAATAAATATATGTAAAGCAATAAAACAAACAAGTTAAATGATGCGTATGATGACATGAGAATGACAATGTAATGTTCACAACCATTCAAAATGAGTATTTTTCCACAACCGATCCACATGATGCATTTCTACAATAAATTCATATGATGTATTTCCACAACCAACCACAATGTTACAATTCCAAAACCACGTGAGCCAATATCCACTCATTACTTCTATTTCAACCATGAATTTCCACATGTCTCATATACCAACAAATATGAATATATCAATATACATCAATAGTACCATTTTAGTCATTTCAACAACACAATACAGTTATTCACATGTATTGAGGGCTATCTACATCATATAGGACTCCACACAGTCAAACACATTATATTATATCTCAATTTTGACAATTACATCATATATGGGGCCCCACACAGGTACAACATATATGTAGCCATTTTCATGATTAGTTATCACCCTTAATATGTATTTTGTATCATCATTTACTACCCATTCCAGTAGAAAAGAGTTAAGCCATAACCTACCTCAAAAGCCAAAATTGGTTCGCTACACTTTGAACCCACGACCTTACTTTTCACAAACAATACGAAGCTCCACTAAAAACATTAATTATGGATTCTACAAATCAAAACAAAACCAATGACACTCATATTGTCTAGTTTTAGTTCGGGTCAAAACAGACTCCCTGAATGGGTTTCCAAAAAAAGGGCAAAATCAAAACTTTACTTCAAAAACATGCTTTCCATATTTTTAGGAATCTATAGCTGAAAACCCAAGTCAAATGGAGGAAAAAATGAGGTTCAAATTAAAGAAAAACCATTTTTAAGTTTTACCGGATAAAATCTTTGAAATCCTGTTTAAAATCAAGAATCAGAGTTGTTTTGAAGGTTAAATTGATGAAAAATAGTAATTATAAGATATTGGGGTTTAAAATCAAGCCCTAAAATTGTTGGGGTATTGAGAAATAAATCAAAAATTACTAAGAAAAGGGTGAATTCTTACCTTAAATCTGTAATATAGTCTAGAAATGGACACTAATCTAGCTTCCCAAACTCCCACAAGCTCCACTTTTAAGTTCCTACACTATTTTATGGTTTAAATCTCAAGAGTCAAGATGAAAGAATTGACAAAATGGGTAAAAAAGGGGAACAATCTGATATACAGCAGAAAATTTGCTATAATAGCAGTTTTTTAAAGTCTAAAGCGGACTTCGATTGGATGCACGAAATTCGTTCGGAGTTCGATATATGCAAACGAACTATGCAACCATATAAATTTGACATTTCAAATGGCTTGGCGAAGTCGAATTTTTGAAAAGAATAATATTTTTAAAAAGTTGACCCCCCAAACCCAAAATCGCAATTTTCCAAATCGAGGGTCAAAATGAGATTTAAAAGTCGTAAAATCACACTAAATATCTTACCACCCTAAAATCAACATTCAAATCTATTGGCGATATTGGATTTTCCATCCGAGATCGTTTCGACCAAATGTGGATCCCACATCCATATTTCTAATTTTTCAACTTTTCAACCAATAATGAGCTCAGGTGCACCGAGACCCGAACCTAAGGTCTACCTAGTATGAAATTGATATTTTGGATATGCTGGCACAGTCCATTCAACCATCTATTGCATGGATCAAAAGATATCCCCACAAGTCTAAAATAAGGCTCTCGAAGCCATAAAAAACCACAATATCATAAAATGGTACCAAAATGCATCAAAAATCATGCAAATTACTCCAACACCCCAGAAATATCATAATGCAACTATGAGGAGGGGTAAAATAGTCAAATCATACAAAACCACAAATTTGACATACTTCATCAAATTTTTAGGTCGTTACATTAACCACCACTAAAAATCTAGTTCGTCCTCGAACTAAGGCAAAGAAATACCTGAATCAATGAAGAGCTGAGGATAAGAACTACATATATGAGACTCAACCTCCCAAGTAGCCTCATCTACAAGTCGATGTCGCCACTGAACCTTAACCACAGGGATAACTCTAAAGCGCAAACGCCTAACATAATTATCCAAAATAGAAACCGGCTTCTTAACAAAGAACAATCGCTCATCTAACTGAACTGACTCCCACTAAATGACATGAGATTCATCAGGAATATAGTGACAAAGCACAAAAACATGAAAAACTGAATGAACAACTTATAGATCAGGGGGCAAAACCAACTTATAAGCCACATCACCAATAGTTCGATGAATCTCAAATGGACCAATATACTTGGGGCTAAACTTGTCCCTCATCTTAAACCTCATCACACCCTTCATGAGTGAAACTCAAAGGAAAAAAAGATCCCTAACACCAAATATCACAGCACGAAGTCTACGATCAACATAACACTTCTACCTACTTTGGGCTACTCTAAGTCTATACTAAATAATCCAAAAATTTGTCTAAAGACTCACGAAGCAAGTCTGTTCCTTAAGATCTCACCTCTGAAATATCAAACCAACCCACTGGGTAGCGACAACCATACAATGCTTTAAAATGAGCCATATCAATACAAAAATAGTAGCTATTATTATAGCCAAAATTTGCTAAAGCCAAATGCTGCTCCTACTATGGCCACTAAAATCCATCACTTAAGCATGGAGCATATCCTCCAAAACCTGAATAGTCCTCTTTGATGGGCCATCAGTCTAGGGATAAAATGTTGTACTGAGATCCACCCGAGTACCCAACTTATCCTGAAAATTCATTCAAAAGTAAGATGTGAACACAGGACCTCGATATAAAATACTGGACACCGGCACACTATGAAGATGCATAATCTCATGACTATAGATACAGGTTAACCTCTCAGCACTGAATGAGACTTAAACCAGAATAAAATGAGCTGACTTGGTCAATCGATCCATGATGACCCAAACACTATCAGGATCATAAGATGTATGAGGCAAACCAGTCGCAAAATCCATGGTGATCCTTTCTCACTTCAACTCAAGAATGGGTAACCTCTGAAGCAATCCACCAGGTCTCCTATCCTTGGCCTTCATTTGCTGACAAAATATGTAACGAGCTATAAAATCCACTATATCTCACCTCATACCACCCGACCAGTAGTGCTGCCTCAAATCACGATACATTATAGTCATACCTGGATGGATAGAATATCTGGAATAATGGGCCTCTTCTAAGATAAACCTAATCTAATCACCCACTCTTGGCACACAAACTCGACCCCTCATCCTCAAAACTCTATCTAAACCAAGTGAGGATTCCTTAGCCTCCCCACTCAACACCAAATCTTGAATAAACCTTAATCAACAACATAAAATTGAAGAGCTCAAATTTGCTCCACCAAAGAAGATCTATCCTCCACAAATGCGAAAACACACTTAGGTATCAAAATATCAATCTTAACTATTTGGTTAACTAAAGACTTAACCTCTAAGGAAATAGGCCTCTCCTGGATCAAAAGATACCCAAGCTACTGATGCAAGTCTAATTTTCGCTCAAGGCATTCGCAACCACATTAGCCTTGCTCAAATGATAGAGAAAAGTCAAGTCAAGATCCTTAAGTAACTCAAGCCAATGACGCTTCCTCATATTAAGATCTCGTTGGATAAAGAAGTACTGAAGGCTATGATGATCTAAGAAGATCTTACAATGGATCCATACAAGTAGTGCCTCCACAACTTCAAGGAAAATACAACTGCACACAACTCCAAATCATGCGTAAGATAATTCCTCTCATGAGGCTTCAACTGATGAGACACATACGCAATCACCTTAAACTCATGCATCAACACAACACCTAACCCAATACCTGAAGCATCATAAAAGATGATAAAACTCATGCTCTCCATGGACAAAGTCAAGGTAGGAGCTGAAGTCAACAAATTCTTGAGATTTTAAAAGCTTACCTCACAAGCATCGGACCACTAAAAAGAAATCTTCTTCTGGGTCAACTTGTTCAATAGAGCTACAATGGATGAAAAACCCTTAACAAAGCACTGATAATAACCTGCTAAGACAATAAAACTCTAAATCTCGACGGGCGAAGTAGGTCTAGCCCAATCATGAACCACTGCAACCTTGGTTGGATCAACCATAATACCTTCCTTAGTCACCACATGACCCAAGAAAAAATAAAGTCCAACCAAAAATCAAACTTAGAGAACTTAGCATACAACTTTTCATCCCTCAATCTCTGAAGCGCAATTTGTAAATGCTTCTCATGCTCAACCTCACTCTTGGAATAAACCAAGATATCATCTATAAATACAATAATAAAGAAATCAAGATATGGTCAAAACACCCGATTCATCAACTCCATGAATGCGGAAGGGGCATTAGTCAACTTGAAGGACACGACCAAGAACTCATAATGATTATATTGAGTCTGAAAAACTGTCTTTGGAATATTTAAAGCAATAATCCTCAACTGGTAATAACCAAACCTTAAATCAATCTTTAAAAATATTGCAGCACCCTAAGCCGATCAAATAAATCATCAATGCGAGGAAGAGGATACTTATTCTTAACTATCACCTTATTCAACTGTCGATAATCAATACACATCTGCATAGACCAATCTTTTTTCTTCACAAACAAAATAGGTGCACAAGGTAAAACAATAAGTTGGATAAATCCCTTATTCAACAACTCCTACAACTAATCCTTCAGTTCCTTCAACTCTGCTGGAGTCATCCTATAAGGAGGAATATAAATAGGTTTGGTTCCTGACTCAACATCAATAGAAAAATCAATAACTCAATCCAGAGGCATACCAAGAAAGTTCATAGAAAACACATCCATAAACTCACAGACAACACAGACAAAATCTAAGGTAGGAGGTAATACAACACTGGTGTCACGAATATGATTCAAGTAAGATAAACATCCCCTCTCATCCATTTTACGAGCCTGAACAAAAGATATAATCCTCTTAGGACTCAAATGAAGTGCACTCTTTCAAGTTATCCTTGGCACACCCGGCGTAGGTAAAGTCATAGTGTTAGCAAAATAATCTAAGACAGCATGATAAGGATCCAACCAATTCCTGCACAAAATAATATTAAAATTGACCATGTCTAACACAAGCAAGTCTACCAAAGTCTCACACGGGGCAAAATTCATAACACAAGATTGATGCACCCGATCCACTACTAATGAATTACCTATCGGGGTAGTTACACAAATAGGACTGGCAAGAGGCTCATTAACAAAATCAAAAACCAAAGCAAAATACATAGACACATAGGAAAAAGATAATTTAGGATCAAATAGTATTAATGTTCGTCTAAAACAAATGGGAACAATATCTATAATCACAACATCAGAAGCCTCTACCTCAAGTCTATTTGGTGTAGCATAATACTAACCATGACCCCCAACTGGATGAGTAGCCCCACGATCACCATCGCAGGCTCCACTACCTCTACCTTTTGCCCCTCTAGTAGTAACCCTACCTTTCATAGATAAAATAAAAGTATCCAAAATCACCCAGTGGGGACAATCCCTGGCCATATGACCAATTTTATTACATATATAACAACCTCTATGACTAGTCTCAATATAAGAAGGTACAACTGGGCCTGAACGGCCACCCTAAACTGCTGAACTAGAAGATCCACCACCTGAACTCTATAAAGCTGCCTGCACTGGACTACCATGGTATCCATGAGAGCTTTTAAAATCTCTTCCTTGAAAGGTCTGACTCCAAAACTCACCAAAATATCGAGCCTTCTTGGCACCTACCTGAGATGCACTAAAAATATCCTCTATCATCTTAACATGATCCACAATACATTAAAAAGAATCCCCAAACACAACTATTTAAGATGTAGTCAACTGAAGAGAAAATGTCCAAACCCTTCACAAACATCCAAACTTTCTCAGACTTGGTGGAAATGCTATCACTAGAATATTTGGATAGTTCATAAAAGATTGCCTCATACTCAACAACTATCATGGAGCCCTGATCCAAATGATCAAACTCATACCACATAGTATCTCTTAAACTGAACGGAACAAATCTCTCCAAGAAGACATCAACAAATTGATCCTAAGTCATTTAAGGATAATCATAGGGTCTACAACTCACAAGCGACCTCCTCCAAACACTAGTAATATCTCTCAATTGATAGAATGCATAAGCAACAACATCCATACAAAAGAGTGAAACACAACTCAAAATATAAGGTATGAAAGAACTTCACACAATAAAGAATAAAATGAGGGAAATTTCCTAAATATGTCATATAGCCTCTCGAAGATAAATATGAACGTCTATATTTTGATCCACGAGAATCTATTAGACACCTCATTCTTACACCACTGAGACCAATAAAACTTGACTGCTCTGATACAAATTTGTTATGACCCAAAAATGCAAAGGTCATAAAGGCACTTGTCGCAACAAACCTTGACAAGTAAGCCTGTCACCCAAACTGATACACAATGGGAAAAAGATAGGAATTCCCCCAAGGTAAGGCTTTTAGAACAAAGTTGAACCACATAGATATAATAATAGTGGAAAGAATAAAATCAATACATGCAGCCATAACTTCCAAAACCTGGTGTCAATAGTATAAGAACTTCTAATACAATTTCGGAGTCAAATACATTAGAAAAATAACCATAAAAAATATCTATCTCTGAATACTAATAAAGACATAACTAATACAAAAAGATAGAGATGAACTTCAGATGTATGAATGTCCAAACGCTGCCTTGAGAAATCTAAAGGCCCTCAAAATAAACCAATCTGAGATGCACTTAAGATAGAACCTACACCCAAAGGGTAGAGTAGGCGTGAGTATGATCCACTTGTTGTCATTAGGCATCATTGGCCGACAAAGCAAAGTAGTAAATAAAGTATACAAAATATACACTAAGGGCACATCACCAGCAATCAGAAAATGTCCCATAATGGTTGCCCACACCACTTGCACTAACAGTTCTATAATATCTGCATATAATACACAACACACTAGATAGGGATACAAATATACACAACTACCACATACAAGTAAGACAAAAGAGAGAGATGTATGGGCAAGATCATCAAATATAGTTAAAAAAAGATAGAACAATTACACATTAACAAGTAAACTTATAGAACAAATAGATAGATGACAAGTTAATATGGCAATTCAAACACAACATAAATATAATAAAGTGGGTGCAATGTATATGATGATGATGATGGATGGGATTGGCACACTACCTTGAGTTTGGCACATAGCCTCAAGTTTAGTACATATCCTTAAGTTTGGCACACAGCCTTAAGTTTGACACACGGCCTCAAGATCACCAATATCCTCAACTCTTCACTGGCATGATGCTTTGAGATGGGCCATAAATCTAATATCCAATACCAATATCCAGTATTCTAGTGTTTTCAGTATTTCCAAAGCACACATAACATAAGACACTAATCAAGTACACATACATGACAAATATATTTAAAGAAATAAAACAAAGAAGTAAAATGATGTGTATGATGACATGAGAATGACAATACAATATTCACAACCATTTAAAATGAGTATTTACAAAACCAATCCATATGATATATTTCTATAACCACTCCATATGATGTATTTCCACAACCAACCATAATGTTATAATTCCACAACAATGTGAGCAAATATCTACTCATTACTTTTGTTTCATATATGAATTTGCACATATCTCATATACCAATAAGTATGAATATATCAATATACACCAATGGTACTATTCTAGGCATTTAAATAACACAATACAATTATTCATATGTATTCAGGGCTATCAATATCATATAGGACTCCACACAGTTAAACACATAACATAATACCTCATTTTCAATAATTACATCACATATGATCTCCCACATGGGAACAACACATATATAGTCATTTTTATGATTATTTACCACCCTTAACATTCATTTTGTACCATCATTTACTATCCTACCTAGTCTGAAAGAGATAAGCCATAACCTACTCAAAAGCTGTAACCGATCCGCTACATTTCAAACCCCCAACCTTAATTTTCATGAAAAATCCTAAAATCTACTAAAAATATCAAATATGTAATCTATATGTCAAAATAAAACCAACGACACCCATATTGACTACTTTTGGTTTAGGGTCAAAATAGACCCCCGAAATGAGTTTCTAAAAAAGAAGGGCAAAATTAAAATATTACTTCAAAAGCATGTTTCTCATATTTTTAAGAATCTATAGATGAAAGCCCAAGTCAAATTAAGTAAAAAAAATGAGGTTCAAATTGAAGAAAAACCATTTTTAAGCTTTACCGGGTAAAATCTTTGAAATCCTGCTTAAAATGAAGAATTGGAGTTGTTTTAAAGGTTAAATTGATGAAAAACTATTAGTTATAAGATAAAAATATTATTCATGTGAAATTGAGTTAAATTAGAGTTTAAAATCAAGCCCTAAGATTTTTGGGGTTTTGAGAAATTAATCAAGAAATTACAAAGAAAAGGGTAAATTCTTACCTGAAATCCGTAATAGAATCAAGAAATATATGTTAATCTAGCTTCCCAAACTCCCATATGCTCCACTTTTAAGTTCTCACACTATTTTAGGGTTTAAATCTCAAGAGGCAAGATGAAAGAATGGATAAAATGGGCCAAAAAGGGAAAAAACTTGCTATATATAGCAAAAAATCTACTATAACAACAGTTTTTTAAAGTCTAACTCGGGCTTTGATGGGGTGCACGTGATACGTTTGGAGTTCAATAAATGCAAACAAACTATGAAAACATACTAAATTTAATGTTTTGGACGCATTTGCGAAGTTGGATTTTTGAAAAAACATCATTTTTAAAAAGTTGACCCCCGAAATTCGAAATTATAATTTTCCAAACCGAGGGTCAAAATGAGATTTAAAAGCCGTAAAATCACAGAAAATATCTTACCATCCTAGAATAAACATTTCAAATCTGCTGATGAAATTGGATTTTCCATCTGAGGTCGTTTCGACCAAATATGGGTCTTACACCCATATTTCTAATTTTTTAACTTTTCGACCAATAGATCAAAATGAGATCGGGTGCACCAGGACCTGAACCAAACCTAACCTAAAATTGTTATCCCAGAGCTGTTGATGCAGTCCGTTCAACCATTCGTTTCAAAGATCAAAAGATATCCCTAAAAGTCTAAAATAAGGCTCTCGAAGCCATCAAAAACCACAATATCGCATAAATGGTATCAAAATACATCAAAAACCTTGCAAATTACTCTCGCACCCCAGAAATACCATAATGAAACTATGAGGAGGGTTAAAATAATCAAGTCACACAAAACCACAAATTTCACGTATTTCATCAAATTTTTAGGTTATTACATTGACCCACCTTAAGTCAAGTTTGATGATTAGTTCTCTCAAAACCCGTATACGCTTATTATATACCTAGAGGATGCCTTTTTAGGCAATATTTTTAAGGACTTTGGTACTTGTTAGTTATGATGAGTGGCATTGGAAGTGATGCCTAAGTTATTATCCCATATGTATAATTTATTGGTTAAGCTTATGATGAGCTATTGATTATGCTATTGTTTGGCTATTGATTGGAATACCGAATATACCATTGAATGATCTCTTGACTATAATATTTCTTAATTCACAAATTATATTATTGGCTATGCTAAACAAGATATAGATTATGCTATGGATTAGCTATTGCTTAAGATACTAATAAGCTATCTTTTTATGTAAATGATAATCCATTAAATATACTTTTGATAAGTCATTACTCATGATATTGCTTATGATTATAATCATGCTAAACAATTATGCTAGTAATCATGATAGAAAACATTCTTATTAATGATGTTAATAATTATGTTATTATTTGTGCTAGAAGTCATGATTATTGATTACAAGGGAAATTATGCAAGAAATCATGATGCTTTATTATATTGGAACTTATGACATTGATTATATACCCTATTCACTTCCAAAATATGAGGACGATAGTGATACCCAGCAAGACTGGAGGATGCTTATGATGATATATTGAAACTCGGTAAGGCCAAAAGATGATTATGATGACATATTAATACCCGACAAGGTTAGAGGATGATTATGTTGATATATTGATACTAGACAAGGAAGAATAATATTATGATGATATTGATTACGTCCAAGGTCAGAGGACATTGTGATGATATTGATACCCCGCAAAGATCGAAGGATATTATAATAATATATTGATGTCTGTCAATGCCGTAAGATGATTTTATTGATGTGCCTTGGTGTACATTTGGATTATACATACATACATATGTATATATATAGTTAGTTAGTTAGTTGGGTATGATGTTGATATTAGGGATATAGAATATAGCCCGAATATGGTGATTATGATAATTAGTGGACTTGTGATAATTAGTGATAATTATTAATTAGTGATAAATGATTATGAAGTGGTATAATTGATGATTTGTGATAAATAAGGATTAGTGGAGGATATTGTTTAAGTAACTATTTCCGACTAGTTGATAAATGAGGATTAATTGGTAAAGGATGGTGAGTTAATAAACATTGGTTAGTTGATAAATATTGGCTAGTTGATAACCAATAATTAGTGGTTATGCGGTGAGTAGTTGCTAAATAATGACTAGGGATTATGTGATGATTAGTTATTAAATGAATTAGTTTATAAGAAATGGTTAGCTAGTAAGTGGTGATTAGTGAGTATTAGTTATTAAATGAATTAGTTTATAAGAAATGGTTAGCTAGTAAGTGGTGATTAGTGAGTATTGATGATAAAGTTGCTTTGTGTTGGTAAATGATCAATTGGCGATAATTGTGGAATGATGGTTAAATGATGATGAAGGTTAGTTATAATGTTGATTGATTGCTTTATGATATCATTAAGTGTACTCTCCAGGTATATGGGAGTCCGTGGCGAGATATTTTCTTTTTCTCACCAATTGACATATGGGAGCCAATTTTGTATTTATGATTGCTTGTATTGATGCTTTATGATAAGTTATTATTCCATACTGTTACTATTATGCATGGCGATATTGACATGTGTTGGTACCTTATGTTCTAGTGTTATTTTGATTTAATTACTTATTCTATACAATAATGTTGGAGATGATCTAGGTTTATTTCTGTACCTTGACTTAGTTATGTTATCTTGTATTTTATCATATTTATATCATGATTTAGATCAAGCAGTCGATGATGCCAACTGAGTACCCATTATTTTGGTACTCATGCTATATTTCTGTACCTTTTTGGTGCAGATCCCAGTAGTTGTTGTCGCCATTGATCATTGATTATGTTGTGTTGATATTTCCAGAGATAGGGTGAGCTCTTGGAGTTTGAGTTGCCCATTTCCCTCTATCTTTTATATTCAGTCTTTTGTTATCCATAAAAATATTATTGACTATTCTAAGTCTTAAGTTGTAACACTATTAGATGCTCCTGTACTGGCTCTACCAAGTTGTGGAATGGTATCTTATATTGACTGTTCTTATTTACTTAGAACTCATTTTTATTTATAAGTTTGTTGTTCATTTTTGCCCATGTTAGGCATTTCCTAACGAATTAACCTATTGCATTAGCTCCAGGTTATGATTTGGCTTACCTAGGAAAAATTTAGTAGGTGCCATTACGACTCGCAAATTGGGTTGTGACAATAGGTTGCCTTCTTGGATTTCATTTTGCCTTGAACTTCTCCGTTCCACCACCAATCCTATCAACAACCACTAAACTTTCCCTTCAATAACCCAAGTACCCTCTAGCTATCTCTTGAATGCAACTTATTGTCTTCTCCCATATACTATTTGCATCCCTACTTATACTCTAAACTCCCATCTCTATTAACTTCTCTCCTAAATCTCGATAAAGGGAAGGGGGTCAAGCTACTCTATTTAATCTGTGATCGACATAAAGATTTTTTTTCTTCCTACCGCACTTTATATCTAAGTCAATCACCAAAATCTTATGTTGGTTAGTGAGGGCCTCACTTGAAATAACCTTACTATCTTTACATATGCCTCTATCTACCTTCTATAAGAGTAGGTAGTTTATTTGAGTCTTAGCCACCATACTACAAAATGTAAGCAAGTGATTTTACTTTTTTAAGAAGTAAAAATTAACTATCACTATATCGGAGGATTTGGCAAAATTTAGAATTGAGGGTCTATACCTGTTTCTATACCTAAAACTAAAGCCTCCATGGCCCCTTTAAAACCACTAAAAGTAACTCTAATGTGGCCATTGAAATCCCTACCAATGAATGTCATCTTGGTCTCTAGATTTCCTCTTACCACCTCATCTAAATCTTCCCAAAAGAGCTTCTTGATCTCCTCATCTAAGACCACTTGCAAAGCATATGCACTAATAATGTTCAAAGTGTGCCTTTAATGACAAGCATAATTGTCATCATCCTATGATTAAATCATCCTAAACCCCACCACATTCCCCCTAAGGTCCTTGTCGACTAGAATTCCTACTCTATTCCTATTTCTCAAACTTACTAAGAACCACAACTTAAATCTATTGTTTCACCCAAACGCACAAGCAAGTGTACGTGGTCCTACCAAGTAATATAGTGGCCTTTCACAAGCCAAGTATTAATTCCTCAGAACTTGTGCTACCAACTATCCAAGAATAGTTCACTAATAAGATTAATTCAGTATATACAAAATCACAAGAGTTTATAAGTTATAAGTAACCATAAACTAAACATTGCGATAAAGTAAAGATTTGAACAATTAATGGGAAAAGTACAGGGTTAAGGCTCTATAAACAATCATACTATGTTACATAACTTTATTGGTTAGGTTAATTATCTTAATTGTTCGTTCACCGGGTCTATATTATGACTATGGCCTTCCGAACCTCTAATCATTTATTTAACTTAGCCCCGCAACTACATCGGTGAGTCGTGATGTGAGAATTAAGGTAAATGCTTTTGTAATCATCCCATACTTGAACCAAATAGGACACTTAAGTATATTCCTATCCTAAGCGCAAATCATAATTTTATTCTATGGAAATATGATCCTATTCTATTCATCCCATGTTTTACTCTACCGTTCAACCTTTATGGTTCACAATAGATATATAACATGTATTCTAAAGGTCATGAATTCTTAAAATAGTGATGATAAGGATATATAAACAACCAAGTATGATAAAACAACCAAACCAAATCAATTCATAACAATAGTATTCATGTTCTTGGCCTTAAACCCAGAAAAATCTGTTTAGCTGCTCATAGACGTAACAAGAATCACAATAGTATAATCCATGTTTTAAATCCATAAACAAACTAAATTAAAGTGTTTTCCAGCCTTTCTTCAAGTCCACAGGTCGTCCAAGGTGTCCAACACAATAACTAAGTGTCCTATTTATACTTGGAACACAAATCCCATTTTTTACTTAATGGCGTGCCATGCTAATGTCGCACTATGTAGGCAGTGTGGCATACCAAAAATGTGGTGGATCACTGAAAATTTACGTCAAGGAAGTTTCCAAGGGCGTTCCATTTTGCGACCAAGCGTACACACAAGTGTACGTGGTCCACCAAGTAGTAAAATGGCCTTTAAAAGACAAGTATCAATCACTCAGGGACTTGTGTTAACAAATGTCCCAGACTAGTCCAACTATTAAGATTAACTTAATGTTAACATAACAACAAGATTTTTTGGGAGTAAACTTAACAATGCGGTGAATTAAAGGTTATTGAACAACAATGGAGAGAAACTAGAGCTAAGGCACTTCTAACAATCATACTATGTTATAGAACTTCATTGGTTAGGTTAATTATCTTAGTTGTTGGTTCACCGGGTCTATACTATGACTATGGCCTTCCGAACCTCTAAACATTTATCTAACTTAGCCCCACAACTACATCAGTGAGTGAGGATGTGAGAACTAAGGTAAATGTTTTTGTAATCATCCCGTACTTGAACCAAATAGGACACTTAAGTATATTCCTATCCTAAGGGCAAATCATAATTTCATTCTATGAAAATATGATCCTATTCTATTCATCCCATGTTTTACTCTACCGTTCAACCTTTCTGGTTCACAATAGAGTTATAACATGTATTCTAAGGGTCATGACTTCTTAAAATAGTGATAATAAGGATATATAAACAACCAAGTATGATAAAAACAACCAAACCAAATCAATTCATAACAATAGTATTCATGTTCTTGGCCTTAACCCTAGAAAAAGGTGTTTAGCTGCTCATAGATGTAACCAGAATCACAATAGTATAACCCATTTTAAATCCATGAAAAAACTAAATTAAAGTGTTTTCCAGCCTTCCTATAAGTCCCCAGGTCGTTCAAGGTGTCCAACACAATAACTAAGTGTCCTATTTATACTTGGAACACAAATCCTATTTTTTACTTAATGGCGCGCCATGCTAATGTCGCGCTATGTAAGCAGTGTGTCATGCCAAAAATGTGGTGGATCACTGAAAATTTACATCAAGGAAGTTTCCAAGGGCGTGCCATGTTGCACCCAAGTGCACACACAAGTGTACGTGGTCCACCAAGTAGTAAAATGTCTTTTAAAAGACACGTATCAATCACTCAGAGACTTGTGTTAACAAATGTCCCAGACTTGTCCAACTATTAAGATTAACTTAATGTTAACATAACAACAAGATTGTTTGAGAGTAAACTTAACAATGCGGTAAATTAAACGTTCTTGAACAACAATGGAGAGAAACCAGAGCTAAGGCACTTCTAACAATCATTCTATGTTATAGAACTTCATTGGTTAGGTTAATTATCTTGGTTGTAGGTCCACAGGTCTATAACTGACTATGGCCTTCCAAACCTTTAATTGATTATCTAACTTAGCCCCATAACTACATCGTTGAGCGGGGATATGAGAACTAAGTTAAATACATTCATATTTTATCCCGTACTTAAACCAAATAGAGAACATAGGTATATTCCTATTCTAGATGTAAATTATAACTCCATTCAGTTAGAAGATTAAAATTTTATTCTATCTATCCCACGTTCTATCCTCTTGCTCCTCCTTCTGGGTTCACAAGATGATTATGCACGTATTATAAAAGTCGCAAATCCTTAAAATAGTGATAGCAAGGATAAATAAATAACCAAATATGATAAAAAAACTAAACCAAATCAATTCATAACCATAATACTCATGTTCTTGGCCTTAACCCTAGAAAAGGGTGTTTAGCTGATCATGGATATCTGTAATCAAAATGAAGGAATACAAGATAAAATCAATAAACAAACAAAATTAATTGAATAAAATCCCTAATTTAAGTGCTCTCTAGCCTCCCTCAAAGTCCCAAGGTCGTCTAAGGTGTGAAATATAACAACTAAGTGTCCTATTTAAGTCCGTGGCACACCAATGACTCAAAAACGTCCGTTTTTGGTCAATTCTTGTCCCATGTGTTTTTCCATACATTCCAAGCCTTGTAGTGTTATTACCACTTGATTTATAGATTGTGTATAATTCATATATCATCATGATCTACACAACAAGCAGCCTATAGCATCAAACACCAACAATTAGAGCTCAAAACAACATACAATCTAAGATGATGAACTAGTAACTTAAACTAAGAGTACTAGTTTTGTCCTTTTGATCTTTAACTTAGTTTTGACTCTTGGCTTGTTTCAATTGATCCTTAACCACTACAAAAAAGTTATTCCACATATAATTACACAATCATATCCTTAGTAACTCATTACGCATACTAGAATCCATCGATAACAACTAGAACAACACATAGCTCAAGCTAGTAACACTAGTTTCCTCGTCTAAAATCTAAGCGACCAAATTGATTCCAAACTTGTTTGAAACAAACCTTAAACATTATAATCAAGTAGTTTAACACTTAGATTCTCAATTATACAAATATTTACTCATTAAGCACAAGAAAAGTCCTAAAAACAAGGCTAATAAAGGCTGGATAACCATATTTAGGTGCATAAATATACCTAAGATCATACCACAACCATATCGTGATACGTAGGTAATGTGGCATGCCAAGCACATCAAATCACCCAACTTTGATCAAGGCTTGTCCATTGCTTTTGTCCTTTAAGTCCAAGCTTGATGGTGTTATTTCCATGTGATTTCCAACCTTTTTAGTATCCCTTTATCATCTTAATCAACTTACCAATCTTCCTACAACATCAAACACCACACATTAGAGCACACAACACATACAATTCAAGACAACGAACTAGTAAAGGTTATAGCTCAAGCTAAGTGTACTAGTTTTTGTCCTTTGATTCTTAACTTGGTTTTTTGACTCCAAATTTACTATGAACAAACTCTGAACATTACATTTACATAAAACAATACTTAGATGATTATTTATACCAGGAATTACTCCTTAAGCTCAAGATAAATTCTCAAAACAAGACTAATTAAGCCTGGATAACAATACTGAGGGGCATAAATCCACCTCAGATCACCACCCCACACTTAAAGCCTTGTTCGTCCTCAAACAACTCTTTTCTCTAAGCATCATAATCAGGGAAGACTCCACACTTCTACAACAAGCAAGACATTCAAGATAGCACTATAATGACTACACAGAATGTAAGTTTTTACCTTCAACATGTTATACACAAGTGAAAGCTCAAGAACACTTCTTTAAAACATTCTAACCTCAAGAATTGACTCACCAAGTTGGAAAACTCATGCATGTTACTCAATCAAAGATTTCGTACAAATCACCTAAAAATCATTAAACATGTGCCCTCACAACAAGAGAGTTACCCATAATCACTCACATAGATGAAATTTATTAAAAAAAGGGCAAAGAATCAAGTTATACTCACTCTCACAAAGAATTCACAAGTTACACAAGATGAACCATCGGCTTTCCCTTAGTGTAGTATTCCACTAATATCAGAATGCTAAGGCTCAAGATCAAATTGGTCTTTATGGATTGTAATGTAAGCTAAGGGACGTGTAGGAATTATTCAGGCCATTAATAGTGACTATATTCCCTAAGCGATTTAATTCATCACACTTTTCACTTAATTCATTTTTAACTACTAATATTCCACCTCTTCTACCTTCACACAACTTTTGTTTTGCCCTATATAACTAAGCTAGTTCATATACAATATAGTGGGAGTATTTTCCATTCACATCTTATTCAATTTTGAACACTTTTCTTTCTTTTCATCAAACAACTCCCAATCACAACAAATTACTTTACTATACCAATAGCTACTTCTTGGTGTCTCACTCACCTCTTTTCTTCTTTTTTTACACTCCTTCGCTTTATTAATTTTCACTTAAATCACTTAGGAGCTTTGGATCAAATTAAGGTCAACTAAAGATGAGGAACAGGCTATATATGAGGCTACCAATAAAATAGATTGAAGGCTCAATGTGGCTAACTATGATTATGCACAAGGGTAGATAAAAGAGGGTATAAGACATGGCTATCAAAGAAACACCTATATCATCTCCTAACTCAAACTCTTTATTTTACTTTGCACACACACCAAACAAGTTTTAGATATCAAATACAACAAGGTATACATAAAAACTCACTTCATATATGGAACATGCTCAACTCAAGTAGTATCATCATAGACTCTCAACCAAACAATAACATAAATTAAATATTAGGCCAACAATGTACAAGAGTCAAAAACCAGAGCCTAGGAGTTTCAGAAGTAGTAATTAGATGTGACATAAAATGTTATGCCATAAAATCTCCATTTTATTAGATGTAGAAAAAGATTTACAATGGTCAAATGCAAGATGATTTGTACATGGCAAAGAAATAATAGCAGGTAATGGAGAGATATGAATGGTTGGTAAGTAGAAGCACATGCAGGAATTGAAATAGTAGAAATGGGGGCACATGAGTCAGCAGTATGAAAAATCTAAAATTTATAGAGTCCAGTATCCAATTTACCAAGTTCCACTGGCCTCTTCAGTGAAGGGGCCTATAAAAACAAGTATTTTTAGTAAAATGGACTGAGAAATCTAACTAAGAAGTCAATTCAGAAATATATATAAGATTGAAATGGAAAGAGAGCAAATACATAACATTATGTAGTGTAAAAGAAAGAAAATTAAGAGAACCAGAGTAGGTGACTTAACTTTGTACCTATTAGGTAGGTTGACTAGGTAGGGTATAGTTAAGGGATTAATATCAAAGAAAAGATCTTTATTGTAAGTCATGTGGTGTGTGGAACCTGAATCTAAAATCCAAGAGCAACTAGACAAATATCCTAGCAAGAACATACTGGAACTATGTTCAATATCAACAGACATAGAAAAAATACCAGCAAAATTTGCAGAAGCCATAAGACAAGACTGAGAGCCAAAAATTGGAGTGTTCTGAAAGGAGTGAACCAACTGGTAATACTAATCTTTTTTCAAACCAGGAATAATAGACCAAGGTTTAGTAGACTATTCTGATAAACCAACCTGTACATTAGGTCTAGGAGAATTGACATGCTAGACATCTACAGCTGCAGCAAACTTGTTATTTTTGGTGAACTTGAAATGAGGTGGATACCCATTAAGCTTATAACACTTTTCAATCAAATGCCTAGGCTTCTTACAGTATTTGCATAAGAGATTGAGCTTCAAAGGATTGTGCCTTTGGGATAGAGAATACGTAGAAGGCGTACCCCTTGGAAGAGGTTACCTAGTAGAAGAATTAATATAAGCACTGAAAGAAGCTGAATTAGGAGAGAACTGGGTCTGAGGAAGTACTTGTCTCTGCCTCTTATCTTGTAAACGAATACTATAGGCTGTATCAAGAGATGGGAGAGGATTCATCATGAGGAGATTCCCTCGAATCCATACATATATCTCATTGAGGCCCATAAGGAATTAGTAAAGTTTATTCTCCTCATCTTTCTGAAGAAAAGTAGTCCTAGCTGTGCAGGTACATCTATTGGTACTCATACTACTCATAAAACCTAGTGGAGGTGTACAAACTGAATTCCAAAAAATTGAATCTGACTTCGGCTAACCTAGAACTCTGGCGAACTGAATCTGACTCCAGCGACTATGAAATTGACTACCAAAACCGGCAAGGGTAAGATCATTATGTAGCGTACGACGTCAGGAAATGGATTCCCTGCTTTGATACCATGCAAACTTACCCAAATCGAGATGAAAAACTATGAAACTTATCAATGTTTATTCATGAACTCAGAGAGAGAAAGTTAGAGAAAACATTTGTACACTCTTTCTTTTTGAAGAGACAAGCTTCTAGAATATACTACTCCTTTATATACACTATCTCATGTTCTATTTAATACAAACTGGTCCTATATAATCAAATTAACTGGGCTAACTAATGAGCTTGGGCCTTCGAACAACTAGGCCGCGGGATCATTTTTATTATGTGGTCCAACACTTTTTGGTCCAACCCAAAAAGAATATCATTTTCTTATTTGGTAACTATTTTATGGCATCATCCTTATTTTATCCTTACTGGATCCCACTTAATAAGAAAAGACAACTAAAAAGTAAATATTAAAGCAATTTTAAGAGGGACAATTTTATAAATTTTACAAAGTCATCACTTATTTCTTAAACTTCGTGCCGGTCAAAGGCAACACATAAAATAAAATGAATGGAGTATTAATTTATTGAGTAAACATTTCACTTTTTCGAATTTACTTGATAATCAAACCTATGAAATGATTTTTTATGTTTAAAATAAAATCCATAATAAATTCGAGTAATTGAACTAAACAGAGGCAACCTGATTGAAATTGAGCTCACTTCAACCATACTTTAACCGCACTTAAAAGAATCGAGTTGATCAGAGTTGATCCATACTCCACTCAAGCCTCTTTGAGCAGGCGTAGTATGGCACGAGATTAGCAAGAGTAGGAGAATATGTATATATAATATACGAAAATTTACGACAAGAAACGTTAAAGGTTGAACTATTTGTAACACTAGATCAATGGCATGTGCCTCGCACGTATAGCTTTTGATTGTTTAAAAGTAAAATTTAAGAATTATTTATTTCATTTAATTTTAAAATTTTAAATATTAAAAAAATAACAACTACATTAATATGAACACAGTACTTAAAACAAATTAATAATAATGTAAAGGATTATAGTAAAGCATGAGATGACAATCTGACAACCAATATTTGTAAGTAAGTAAATATTTAATAGAAAAAATAGACAACAAATCCAGGCTAAAAGAAGAGAAAATTATTTCAAGAGAAAAAAAATACATAAGTAGCAAATTGATATGAATTGTGGTAGGATAGTTGAAGTCTCTCCGTGTCTTTTGCTTGGTACGTAGTATTAACTAAGTTGTTTTCAAAGTTTTGTTCATCGATTGTGTCTATATTATCACTGTCATTTGTCTTCAAAATACCTACTAAATCAATACAAAACAAATCAAATATTAGTAATGAATTTTTTTAACGTTAAGACATTGAATTCTAAATCTAAGAAAATAAAGAACAACCTAAACCAACAAAAAATAAAAAAAATCCTACGCATAGAAAAGAAAAGTATAAGAGAGAAGAAAGTAATTTAAAGTGACAGATATAAGCATTCATATATTTTAGGAGTTAATAATTTCTTTCCATATGTTTTAGAAAACTAAAAAAAAGATTAAAATTTTGGACTCATATTTGACTTATAATAACTAATAAGTCATTTGTTATAACCCAAAAAGGACTAATAAGTTAGTAGAAAAGTAGAAAAAAATATTCTAATGAAAATTTTCCACTTTAATTTGTTATTGAAGGAGAATTTTGTTTGGATTTTTCTTGAAATATAATAATATTAGGGTTTAATACAGATTAGTATTTATGTATAACTCGGTAACTTGTCCGTGCTATGCACAGTCACCAAAGAAGTTAATTAAAAATATAAACTAAATTTTTTAATAATTGAAAAATAAAAAACTTTTTTTTAGTTTCTAAATTCAAATAGGTTAAAATTCAATGTTGAACCCATCTTATTATTGATACTTAGTTCTATATTCTAATTACCTCACTAATTATTCTACGAGAAAAGACATCAAAATATTCCGAAACTTGTCCACAAAACTCACTTAAACACTCTAACTTTACGAATAATTCTTTCCACCCTAAACAACTTTCAAGTAAATTTTATACAATCCGACCAGTTGACGTGGCAAAATTTATTAAGGTCCGCGTGTAAAGGCTCAGAAAAATGAAAATAAAAAAATAAGTAGGGTCCATTTCTTTGTTTTTAGTCACACCCCTTCCTTTTTTTCCCTACACCCCACCACCCCGTCTCTTCATGTTCCTCTATTATTTTTTCAATACTACCCATCAATCAGCTCCAATAAAATACATATTGATTTTTTTTTGTGTGCGAGTTCCTACAATAAGGTCAACTTCTTATGATTTTTTTTTAAGAAAATTCAATTTATTCCATCAAAATCAATTTTTCTCAGTAGTTGAATTAACTTCATATTTATCGAATTTTTGTTTTGATGAACAAATTAAAAATACTCATATGAAAATACTGATAAATTCATATTGAGACTGAACCGAAGAAGAAAATCGCAAAAAAAAGAACAAAATTGAACAAAAATTTACTCAAAAAATGACAGCCACTTCAAATTTGACAAAAAATTTCAACATTTTTTCTATCTCTAAATTCCTTCGCATTATAATTACAATTTTTCAAGAATCAAATTTCAAAGATTTACGTCCAAAATAAAAAATAATGGATCTCAAAAAATGAGCCGAGTTTAAATTCGGAGACGGGTGTGTGAAAATGGGGGTTTCAGATGAAATGCGGGGCGGGGACCCAAAGAAGAAGGGATTTGACGAGGCGGATTGAAGAAGAAAGGATTGGGTATGAGGACTTTTTGCTTTTTTTTTCTTTGCATTTTTACTATACACGCACGCGCGCACACACACACATATATATATATATATTATATGTATATACTAGAATTAATTTTTTAAAATTAATTTTCGAATGTGACATCAATGAGGCAATGATATATGGGAGGGGGGTGTAATGCACTTTTCATTGTGAGAGTGGTATTACTTTTTTTAGATGATATTTAATTCACTTGAAAGTTGTTTAAGAGGGTTAAATAATTGTCCATAAATTAAAGTACAAAAATAAATTTTGTGAAAAAATTTAGGTGTGTTTTGATTTCTCTTCTCATTATTCTAGTGAACAATCATTGTGGAAATTTTCTAAAATCAATCACAAGAGAATGTTCAATGACTTTAGTATATCATGTAATCTGCGATGTGTTCATAGTTATTTGTAGAGAGGATTAACCAATTCAAATTATTTATTAGTTATGCATATTGGCCTTCCCAAAATTATTTATAACTTATTACACTCAAATTATTTTGATAATACTTAAAACTATTTATCAATTATTTATGATAATGTCTATTACTTTTGTTTGTAAGGATAACGGTACACCAACATTCTATTAAGAAAAATTTACTCTACATATATACATTTACATAAGTATACGTGGAGGAACACAATAAATTATCATAAACTTATGCATTGATGTTCGGAGGTTATGGACATAGAAGAAATGAATAAAGGGGGGTTATTAAAAATATCGGTTATGAAAATAGAGACATAAGTTATGGAAATTGACTTTCTAACTTTTACTATGTTATAAATAAATGGGGCAACAGATTTGATTCCAGAATTGAATAGGTCAGCGGATAAGAAAATTTATCCATCAGTAATGGAAATTACATTATAGAGATGTGTCACGTCACCTCCTCTATGACCTTCCTTTATACTATAGGTACCCGCGCAAAGCGCAAAATATTTTTTTATGAAAGTATCATTAAAAAACAATAACTTATTTATTTGAAATAATAAATTTATATTTTAAAATTTCTTATTGTATCATATTAACATATTTTAAATAGATTATGAAAACTAAAAATAATTATTCGTAGTATAATTGTATTTAATCATTAATATATAATTACAGTCGCAATTATTTCAGATATTTTGATATGAAAAGAATAAAATTGGTATTGTTATCATATTATATTAATATAACAACAACAACAACATACCCAGTGTATTTCCACATAGTGGGATTTGAGGAGGATAGAGTGTACGCAGACCATACCACTACCTCAGATGAAGTAGAGAGGCTGCTTCCGATAGACCCCCAGCTTAGGACCGATAATAGTATAACAAATACAAAACATAAATGCATATAAACTAGTACAGTAAGAAAAATAAATTAACATTGCTAGCCACAAGATAATACGAGAGGCACAAGATAATACTAAAAACTATCTAATCGGAACCATAGACATCACACAACACCATGAACAAGAAAGTTCAGAAACAAAAGAAATGCTCCCCTACTGTTACCGTTGCACTCTCACCCCCTACCCAAATCCGCATCCTCCACACCTTTCTATCAAGGGTCATGTCTTTTGTAAGCTATAACTACTCTACAATATGCCTAATCAACTCCCTCCAATATTTCTTTGGCCTACCTCTACCCCGCCTAAAACCATCCATAGCCAAGGTCTCATACCTCCACACTGGCTTATCAGAACTTCTCCTCATCACATGCCTAAACCAACGTAACCTCACTTCTCGCATCTTGTCTTCTACCGAAGAAGCTCCCACCTTCTCCCTAATAATCTCATTCCTCATCCTATCTTTCCTGAATGTGAGAGTTCTTAATTAGACAACACTCCACTCCATACAACATAGCCGGTCGGACTGCCACTTTGTAAAACTTACCTTTAAGTCTTTGGGGCACCTTTTTATCGCATAAACTCTTAAAGCGAGCCTCTATTTCAACCACCCAGCCCCAATACGATGCATAACATCCTCCTCAATCTCACTATTGCCCTGAATCATAGACCCCAAATACTTGAAACTCTCCCTCTTCTAAATGTCTTGAGAGTCTAGCTTCACCACCACGCCAACCTCTTGTAATACATCCCTAAACTTATATCCTAAGTACTTCATCTTGGTCCTGCTCAACCGAAATCCTTTAGCCTCAAGCGTCTGTCTCCAACTCTCAAACTTATCATTAACTCCTCTTTGAGTCTTGTCAATCATTACCATATCATCCAAAAATAACATACACTAAGGCACCTCCCCTTGAATATGCTACGTCAAAACATCCATCATCAAGGCAAATAAAAATGGGCTAAGAGTTGATCCCTGATGCAATCCTATCAAAATTGAAAAAGTGCTCTAAATCTCGACCTACCATTATCACATGAGTCTTTGCACCATCATACATGTCCTGAATCGCCCTAGTGTACGCCACAGCCACCCCTCTAGCATCCAAGTACCTCTGCAGAATCTTCCTGTAAACTCTGTCATATGCTTTTTTAAGATCAATAAATACCATGTGTAAGTCCTTCTTTCTCTCCCAAAACAGCTCCACTAAGATCCTCACAAGGTGAATGGCCTCAGTAGTCAAGCGACCTGGCATGAAACTGAATTGATTCTCAGAGATAGTCACGATCCTTCTCAGTCTCAAATCTACCACCCTTTCCCAAACCTTCATTGTATGACTCAACAACTTAATACCTCTATAGTTGTTGCAATTCTGAATGTCTCCCTTGTTCTTATATAATGGAATCATCGTACTCCACTTCCCTGCTTCAGGCATCTTTTTCTCTCTAAAAATGATGTTAAACAACCTTGTCAACCACCCCAAATTTTCCCCGCTAGTGCTTTTCCAAAAATAAACTAGAATCTTATCTGGCCTCACGCCCTACCCCGCCGTATTTTGTGAATAGCCTCCTTGACCTCCTCAACCTTGATACGCCTAAAATAATCATAATCGTGACACTCTTTAGATTTCTCCAAGTCTCCTAACACAAAACCTTTGTCCTCCTCATCGTTCAAAAGTTTATGGAAATATGAATGTCACCTCTTTCTAATGAGGGCATCCTCAACCAACAATGTATCATTCTCTCCCTTGATAAACTTCACTCGGTCAAGGCCACGAGCCCTCCCACCCATCCCTACCCTAACTATATCTATCACCCGCATACTCTACCCTCTCACCCCACCCACCACAATCTCGTGCCCTCCCCTTCCCAACCACAATATTCATCACTCTATACCTATCAAATTTTATTGTTTTGAATACACACACACATACACACATGCTTTTAGAAAAATATATTTTACGTATATATCGAACATAAAAAATAAGTAAGAAACAACTTGTTTTCCTAGAAAATATTTTTTTGAAAAATATTTTCCTCCGTACTAAACACATATATATGGTAAATTATTTCATACTATTAAGAAAAATTCTTTAATGAAGAAACAAAAAAAGTTTTAAAAAACAAAAGGTAAATAAGTACTCAACTGATATGCTATTTGATTTTTGATTATTTAAACATCAACTATGAATATCTTATACTCATTATTTTCATATTATAAATTTGATTTTAGTTTGAACACATATTTAAGAAATTCACTAAAATTTTTAGAGTTTGAATAGAAAATTCCTGATTAAAGATGGATAAATACTTATTACTTCATATAATCTTTGTGGTGAAAAAAATAATTTATTAATTTTGCACATAGTTTACATCATAATCATTGATAGTAAAATATTTTTCAAAAAGCTTAACCAAATCAAAATAAGAGAATAAAAAAATATATTTTTTGTCGTTACCGAATGCTTTTTTCCTTTATATCGTATAAAGTTCAACCTCAAAACATCATAGTTCAGTTGAGTCTTCCCTATAAAATTTTGTGCATAAATAAAATAAAAAAGTTTATCTTAAAAAGAAACAACAATAGCGAACTAACAATCTGAACACATCCTCATTCTCCTTACAAACTTCTTCTTTATCAAATATCCCGGGTCCAAGCTCATGATAAAGAATATAAATTCAATTTTAGAATCAAAATAACTTAAGTCACATTTTCTATTACATAATTAATTTAATCTAGTGATACGTTAATTATGTCTTGTGTGGTAAGTCATTATGATTATTAAAGTTTTTTCGTTATAGTTGGATAACTTTTAATTGACTTTATTTATTAGAAAGAAAGTATGAAGGCCAATTAATAAATATGAATAGACATATAATTTAATTTAAAATAAATAAACAGTGTGTTCAAACTTTTTTTTTTTCATATTTGATAGATTTTTGAAAAAAAAATATTTTCTCTAGTAAAATAAGTCTTTTTAGATTTATAAAAATGATTTAGTAGAAGTATGAAAATAATATTCTATATTTCACATTCATTGAGCCATTCTCTCTTTAAAATACCTTGTCTTCACCCCACTGGTAGCTCCCATCCCTTCCACCCCATACCACACCTTTCATAGTATTTATCTAAATTATATATAAATAATTTTTAAATAATACTTTGCTAACATACCAAATATAAGAAAATAAGTAAGAAACACATTAAATTTTTTGAAAAATATTTTTAAAATAATATTTTTCATTAAAAAACATATTTGTACCAAACACACACCTAAAAAGAGAATAAGTATTATTAGAAAATAATAAATACTCTGATTGAAAATGAGACTGTAACTTTAAAGTTGCACAAAATTTATCAAATGTACAAAAAGTAAATATGCATTCTATCCATTTCATTTTATTTTACATTTGTTGATTTGGTACTCCTATTAATAAGAAGTTATTTAATAGGAGTTTCTTTATAGATCTCGATAGTTATGATTTGAAAGTGTATGATTGACAACTATTATGTTGTATAGTTACTTAGTAAAAAGAGTAATATTGGAAGAAAATAATAAACCTCTCTTTATTTGCTAAACTAATAAGTAAAAAGAAATTTAAACTTTTAGTATAAGGGTCAACAAAAATGAAAAGAGAGAGAAAATGGTAATCTCACAATTCCTTTTTACTTGTTTCTTTGACTTGAAAAATAACTTATAAACTTAATATATTAAGAGGAAAACATATGAAATTATCCTTCTTAATTATGTTTTAAAAATTTAAATTTGGCTATTAATACTTTATGTAATTACTTGAGAAAAATAATAATAATGTAAAAAAATTATAAATATTTTGTTATTTACTAAAATAAATACGTAAGAAAAATAATTAATTTTTAATATAAGAAATAAGTAAAAAAGAACAAGTAATCTAATGAGGAACAAGAAGAGATTTATAAAAAAAAATAATATATATAGTTAAATCACAAAGATCTAAATAAAAATGTCATAAAATAATAATGAGGACAAATGTAACAATAAGTGTGGAAAAAAAAATAAAAATGTGTAGCTATCTAATTACACTAAAAAGGCCTACGAAAAAGAGAGATTCTCCCATATATAGTTATAAGATAGATTCTTACCTTTGTAACAAAATACCAAAATCAATTATGGTAGTGTTTTTTGTACTAAACGAATTCTTTATGTTAGTTTTTGTCTTTTAAGTCACGTAAGGGGGATGAAAATTTTACCCAAAATAGAAGTTGACTAAACTAAGAATTAAAATAAATAAACTAATTTTTTAATCATATATTTTCCTCTTATCATATGTTTTAGAACTTTTTTATTTTATAAATATATATTTTTTCTTTTACAATGTATTAGGACTTCTTTTAAAAATAAGTGAAAAGACGATTTTATTTATTGTTGAGACTTTTAATGAATAAAAAAATATTCAAATCACTTTTATAAGGGTCTTCACATTTTTAATATATTGTAGCCATAGATGTAGTAGGATCTGATTGTGTAATTTTGAGGCTTTCTGTGCAATAAACAAAAAAAATAAGGAGAGTGTAATATGCGCGACTGTGGGGTATCAAAGAAACAAATTAACTGATTGGATGTGATATTTTAAATTAAAAAAATAATTCTAAAATACATTTAATAATAAAAATAAAAACTATATTCTTAAAAATACTTAGTTTACACCCAAAAAATCATAAATTGGAAAAAATAAAAACAAAGAATTGAATTTTTTTTTTGGAAAAACTATTATAAAATCTATTTCATAAAAAAATTAAAAATTAAATTCTCAAAGAGAAACTTAAAAATGTTTGCAACTTCTGAATAAGCATAAACCAAATATCAGACTTTTTGGAGAAATACTTTTTCCTTTTTTGGATTTTTTTTGGTAACTGACGACTTTTTATTAATTACCAAGTAACAACATTACAAAACCAGCATCTTAACACAGTATGCTGAAGTCTGGAAATTAAACCCCAAAACTAAAGCTCTAACATCTCCTATAGCTCATAACATAAATAAAATAAGTATGTTTTTGGCTTCATCCTAGGCTCGAACTATAGATATGTAGGATATCTCTTTCACCATATTTTGGACCTCTCTTTCCTTTTGCTGAAATACTCTATTGTTTCTCTCAATCTACACTACATACAACACATTCATTAAAGATTAATTTAAAGATTTGGGCACGTTGACTCTTCCTTTTTCCACGTTTGATGCTCCATTCCATAAATGTAGTCCAATCCACCGGAGAGAAGATGGGGACCTAAATCTATTTGAGCCGCTGATCCCATATTTCTTTGGTGTACTTACTATAAACAAATAAGTGATCTCTTGTTTCCCCAATCATTTGGTACAGACTGTAAATTTTGGGTACTTCAATACCCCATTTTAGTAATCTATCAACTGTGAGCAGTCTTTTATGATATATTAGTTAAATTGAGAAGCAGGCTTTTGATCTTGACAGATTCTTGAACATGAGGGTCTTCCATTGAACTCTGTTTTGACTTCTAAGTAGATGCAGGTAGGTGTGTCTGATCATACTTTTATGATTATTGTTGTGAGCCTGTATTTGATCTACTAAATCTTTGGCACTCATGATCTTTCTCACCATCCAGCTAGCTTGCTTGGGTATGCACCATTGCTCAGAGTTTGTAATGTAGTAATGGTGTACCCACTGTATCCAAAGTCTATCTATTTTGTGTGCCAAATCCCAGCAAAGTTTACTGACAGCTACCTTATTCCACAGATACAAGTTGATGAGCCCCAAACCCCCAGCTGAGTGGGGGGTCCATACTTTGTCCCATGCAACTAAGGATTTCTTGGTGATATTACCTTCTATTGATCATAAGTAGCTTCTGCATAGACTATCGATGATTTTCAGCACCTTAGAAGGAATTAAGAATAATTGAGACTAGTATGATTGGACCCCAAACAGAATAGTTTGTACAAGCTGAGTGCGACCTGCATATAACAACTTTTTAGAAGTCTAGGAAGATATTTTTGCCATAATTTTCTCCACTACAAGGAACTATTTTCCAATAGATAGCTTCTTAGTGGACAATGGTATTTCCAGATATTTGAAAGACAGTTCTCCTTCTGCATAACTAAGTTGTTGCTGGATGATTTTTTTTGTTGTGAGAGTAACCCCTATACAGTAAATAAAGCTCTTTATTAGGTAAGCTTGCAGTCCAGATATGTTACATCTTGGGTTTTGGCCTTAGAAATTTTTCTTTGAAAACTATTCTCTGAACCCAATACAACTCATGGATATGATCCGTATGCTAGGGTATGAGTGGTATGGTCCTGTTGTAATCAGATCAATGTTAGTTGGTGGGATGGTTTTGATCAATGAAATGGTCACGGATTAAGGGTATGAGTCGTAAGGCTTAGATACGAGTCATAACAGGGACTCATATGGTGGGTAGTGTTTGATCCTCTTGGTAATTCATTCTTCCAGGGATATGGATCATAGGTACGGATCATATCCTGAGGTTACAACTTGGTTGGTTGAGTCATTTGCTGGACAGTGTCTGATCCAAGGTTAAGTCCTGGGTACGACTGGTGGGAACCAATCGTAAGAAAAGGTACGACTCGTAAGAGGGTCAGTCGTATCCCTGTGATGGGTTTTTCAAGGACTTAAGTGGGGGTATTTTGGACATTTTCCTACTTACTCTAATTATGACCCAAGACTTCTAATACACTTAGGAGGTTATTACCCTATCATTCTATTCATTAACATATAGAAAACTATTCCTAAACATTCAACAATTCTTTCAAGAGCTTTTGGGGCAAGAGAGCTAGGGTTTTAACTTGGGGACTGCTTTGGGTCTTGTTTTGGTGATTTTCTTCCATTATCTTTCTCAGTTTAAGGCATATGTCTCTTCCCTACTTACTATTTCTAAAAAGGCATAAATTGTATGGTTGTTTTTACGGTTTCATGTTTATAATGGCTTGGTAATGGTTTTCTATGGCTTAATTATATTTTTATATGCATTGATAGTGGTTTTGGGCAATTGGATTGCATGGTAATAGTTTAATGGTCTTTGGAATTAGTTTTGGTTGTATTATACTCCAAGGTGTTTGATAAAATGCTTATAAAGATATATTCATTGCATTAACTTCTTTAAATGGAACTCTTGCTTGTTTTCAGCTTATGCATGATACTATAAATGGTTTACAAAGGTTAAAGACTTATTGGTTTTTCTTTTGGAGTACATGGAAGCCTTCCAAGCGGTTAATATGGTAAACGGATAAGGCACTTGAGAGTCCCCTTAACCTAAATGGTTTGGCTAAGGATAAATCTTGCAAGTATGGTTGGTATGATGATACCACTAATAAATGGCCTTGGTTAATAAATGGTAATTGGATTGGTTTGGACATAGTTTTAATTTGGAAATTAATGGCATGATGTGTAATTGATCCGTAAAAGGTGGAGGTTTCAGGAATATTAAAATTGGAAACTCATATTTGCCGATATGAATGGTCTTTAATGGCCACGTGCGAGTTTCATATTTTATATTGGAGGGATGTACTATATATCCCATGGTATATTTATAGGTCATGCGGCTACATGTACTGGGACTCTTTTAGCAGGGGGAGCGAACCCATACAACCCATGGGTGTGGTTAAACAACAAGGTTACACAACCCAGGTAAAGGTTTTAAATGCATGATAAACATGGATTCCCTTTTCCAGCACTTACATATATGTATGGTTGTATACATAATTGAGGGTTTTACTTAGTTGTTTAAATATCATTACTTTATCCTTATCCTGAAATACATATTAGCGGTCACTCGCTAACCTATCTACTGGCGATTGTATATCTACGCTATGCAGGAATCAACCATCTGACTCTTTCAACATAGTGATCGGCTCAAGGACAACATTTGGATTAAAGTGGTGAGCTTCAATATTTTTAGAAGGCTCCATTTTATGATACAAATACTCTTAGACATTTTGTTTTCATTTTGGATATTGCTTTTGGCCATGGTTGGGGGCATGTTCCAATTGAATAATTGTATTCTTTTGGATTGAGGCTTTGTGGTACTTTTGGGGGTTGGTATGGGTAGGATTGGTGTTGGTGTCAGCCTTCACATTGGAATAACCTGGGAGACTGGCATCATTGGACATAATTTCTTACTATTCCATCATATTACATTTTGGGATTGATTATTATAATATATTTTAATATTCTCTTGAGTTTGGTATGGTATGGATGGTTGGGTTTGGTATGGTTAGACTCGGTTGGGTCATTCATGGTCGTAATTCTATCCCAGAGTCTTGATGTGAACAATAATGCTATCTTGTTATATGTTCGAAATTTAGTCTATCTGAAGCTGTATAAGGCGTTTGGGTTGGGTTAATGGGGGCGGTCCCTAGTCTTGGTTGAACTTGGGATGCCCATTATGTCTAGGCCCTAATACGTATCGTGATAAGTTGGTACCAGAGCTTTAGGTTCATGGTATACTGGGAGTCCACAAGACATGTCGAGTAGAGTCTCTTTTAGTAGTGTGTAGCGCACCACGCTCATAAGAGAGAGGCTGTAAGACATTTAGGAGTGTTTTACTTTCTTGAAATTCTAAATCCTAGAATCCTCTCTAATCCTTGGTTTTTTATTTTTCAGATCATACCTCCTAGATCTGGAATACAAAGGAATCCTTCTGCCTCATCTGGGGATAATGCTGAAAGGGTACCTCTTACGTTTGGAGTACATCTTTGATCTCATGGTCCTATTCCTGATTGTGCTGGGGTTTTTCCTATTCCTCCTACTGCTTCTCAGGTACCTCAAGGTAACGTGACAAACATAAAGTTTCATCAGTCTATCCATGTTATTGATCAGCTGGTCGCTGCTCAGGATGAGCGGGGTGAGGCTAGTGATTTGTCTACTGAGGCCACAAGGGTTGGTCAGTTTATTAAAATGGGTCCTCCTACTTTTATGGGAGTGAAGGTGAAGTAAGACCTATATGGCTTCTTGGATGAACTGGAGAAGGTATTTTGGGTTATGCAAGTTTCTGATGTGGAGAGAGTTAGCTTTGTAGCTTATTAGCTCAAAGATGTTACTTATCAGTAGTATGAGGAGTGGGTTTGATACTGTTAGAGACGTTTGGTTTGTTCATGGTCGTGATCCTAGCCCAGAGTTTTAATGTGAACAATAATGCTATCTTGTTTTATATTCGAAAGTTGGTCTATCTGAGGTTGTATAAGGTGGTTGGGTTGGGTTAAAGGGGCGGTCCTTAGTCCTAGTTGGACTTGGGATGCCCATTACATCTAGGCCCTGGTATGGGTCGTGACAAGATGCTAAGGAGAACTTTGTGAAGAATCTTTGAATAGCAGTGGTAGAGCTTAGATCACTTTTAGAGAACATTCGTAAATCATCTGCAAAACTGAGGTGGGTAATATTAAACTTGTAGCATATAGGATGTTACTTAAAGGATTTATCAGTCTGCAAAGTCTTTAAATTTCTACTGATGTATTTCATTGAGATAGAAAAAAGGAAAGGGGATAGAGGATCTCCTTGTCTAAGCCTCTTAGCACCCTCAAATGGATTTATTTTGACACCATTAACTACAATTGCATAAGTAACAGTTTTAACACTTGCCATCACCCATTTTGTAAACAAACTAGGGAATCCCAATTCCCACATAACTTATTCTAGGAAGGGTCACTCAACTGAGTCATAAGCTTTTTGAAGATCAACCTTAAGCATAATTATGGGAGAGATATTCTTTCTGTGATAAGCTTTCACCAATTCATGAGCCATGATAATGTTATTAGAGATTTTCCTTCTTGAAATAAATCCAGCTTGAGTATTGCAAATCACAGAGTCCAGCACTACTTGAAGTCTATTTGCTAGAATCTTAGCAATGAGTTTAAATAGTGTAGAGCAACAAGCAATATGTCTAAACTCTTTTACATTATTAGGACTAGGCACTTTTGGGATAAGAGTAATCAGGGTACAGTTAATGGGTTTATAGAGATTACCACTTCTAAAACATTGCTTAACTGCACTGATAATATTTGTCTTTACAATTTGCCAGGAGTTCTTGAAAAAGTGGCTATTATATCCATTTACCCATGGAGCTTTGTCATTCCCTATAGCATTCATACCTGCAGTAATTTCCTCACCAGATACATCAGCACATAAAGATATTCTTTGTGATCTAGTTAGAGTAGGCCCCTACTTCATTATATGAGAGTCCACTATTGGTAAAGTTGCAACAGCTATCCCCATTAAGATTTTATAGAAGTTTACAAACTCCTCTTGGATATCAGTAGGATCATAAAGTTGTTGTCCAGAAAAAGTAGTTAAAGTTACTATTTGTTTCCTGTTAGTTCTCTCTTTGATAATATCATGAAAGTACTTGTTGTTAGCATCCCCTAATTTTATCCAGTTAGCTCTGGACTTTTGTTTTATAGAACTTTCTTCTATGAGGGACCATTTCTCCAAGTTCATTAATAGTTCTTTCTCTTGATCTATCCCCTCATCAGTTACGTGCATAGCCAGCTGCTATTGTATCTTTTGCAAATTGAGCCTGGCTTCTTTAATCTTTCTTGTGATGAATTTAAAATCAGTATTGTTCCAATTTCTAAGTAGAGGTTGCAGGGAATGTAACTTCATCCAAACATTTTTCATATCACACTTGTCATATCTCTTCCCCAATATAGTAGTCACAATACTTGAAAATGATTCATGCTCAGTCCACATATTGAAAATTTTAAAAAAGAAACAGCTTTTGCCTGAATACTGTACATAGTCATAATCATGTGACAATGGTCAGATATAAATGGGCATCCATACTCAGTAGTGATGTAACCCCATTACATCATCCATTCAGAGTTTCCAAAGGCTCTATCTTTCATACTAGAGATCCTGGCAGTTCCATGTTGTTTATTTGTCCAGGTGTAATAATCACCTTTCCAAGGAAGCTCATAAATCCCTATGTTCCTCACACAGTCAGCAAACTCTTGTGTGTTTGCAAGTGTAACATCAACCGCTACTTGTCTATCTTGTGGGCTTAGCAGAGCATTAAAATCCCCTACTATTAGTAAAGATTGGTTTATCCTAAGAGCCACGTGTACAAGTTCATCCCATAGGATTCTTCTTAATTCAATAGTATTAAACCCATATATAATAGTTAATAGAAATTGATGACCCCTACTTCTGTCCTGCACTAGAAAATGTACAAGCTGTACAGAAGTCTATAGATTGTGCACATCACAACAATTTTGGTCCCAAAGCAAACATATTCTACCATTGCTTGCATCCTTGTAGCTATGCAATATTCCCCAGCCTGGTACAATACAATTAGCAATACGATGCATTTTCTTCTCCTTTACTCTAGTTTCTATGAGCCCAACAAGCCTAATGTTATGAGCCTTCCTAAATTTATTCAACTTTTTTTGTTTATATCTCTTATTCCCCTCACTAATGTTCCAGAATACGCAACTCATTTAATATGTTCTGGTGATTCCTCCTTTATCAGTAGGTAATGAGGCTAATTTTCTTCCACTCAGACTCTCAAAAGCATTCTTTTTAGGTATAATAACTAGTACAAGGAAATTTTTTAAATGAAGTGTGGGACTTGGACATACTCCATTAGGTCTCAGAGCATACCGTTCTTTCTCATTCGATTTAGGCTCTTCTTGATTTATCTGTCCAGGTTACTTTGATATCTAAGTATTGCTTCGCAAATCAGCTGTGGATTCCTTCTCTGCAGGTGGTTGCTCTGTAGTTTGAGGCTGAGGCCATAGGGGTCTTTTGTAGTGCCATTCTTGTACTGTCCTCATAAGCTTTCTTCTTTGAGGGGCCTCACCTGGTGCCTCCTTAGTTGCTGGAGGTGGGCATATATGCCTAATATTTTGGCATTTATCACAGAATTTAGGCCTCCATTCTAATGCTACTTCTTGTACAAAGGTTTTACACTTGGATATTGTACGGTGATCTCTTGTTGTATAGTCTTAGTAACATTCACCTCAATAAGAAGTCGCGCATAAGAGATTTGGGTCTGTTTTGTGGTACACTCATCAGTGAACAAAGGGTTACCAAGTGCACAAGCTATATGACTTAGAGAGCCCAAACACCAACAGTTAAGAGGCAAATTAGGAAAAGTAACCCACAAAAAGAGTTTTGAGCTAAAAAATCTTTACTGAAATGAAAGTTTGGGCACCAAGGCTTTAGAAAAATTGGTTGAATATTAATCGAGTATGGTCCAGTAGATAAAATAGTGTCCATATCATGTTTTTGTAGGAATTTGACAATGTAATACCCCTCTTCATATAAGAAGATCTCCAGTTGCGCTATATTTGACCAGTTTTGGGCAATATACTAATTCATGTTGTTATAGCCCAGGAAATCTCCAATAACATATGTAATTAGGAAAGATCTCTATTTTTTGTCTTCTACCTCTAATTGAACCACACTGCAGCCCTTCATAATTTGGGGAGAGTAGGGTGTATTCCAAGCTCATCCGGTTTGAGGCAATTCTATTGTTCTTAAACAAACTGACCCATAATTCCTGCTGATTAGTCTCCACTTTCACTATTTTCCCTTTTTGTATTTACTTTCTTAGTAGCTACGTATGCAACTTCCTCTGTGTTCATACTAGATTTCTCCATTTCAGTGAGCTTATAATTTCTAGATCTGGCGTGCACCTCAGATGAAGTAAAAACTTGTTTTTCACTCGTTACTGGGGGGTTATACTTAGGGATAGTCGCCTAGAAACCTCCCTTTGGGATGAAGTTCCCTTAGCTATAATTTTGCTTCGTGGACTTCATTCTTCAGCTTCAGATTCAGCTTCTTGTGCTGTGTCCGCCATTTGTTTACTTACGGAGCTTCCAAATGTTACTAGAGTATTTTTCCAACCTCGTCCTCTTCCCTGTCCTCTTCCTCTCGCCATAGCTACACTTCTTAGCACGAAGGACTAACGTACTCCGAGAGCTAGAGAGAGAAAGTTCATGAATTATTATTATTATTAGTAATCTTTTTTTGGATTTTTTCTTACAATTCGTAGACTTAAAGGAAACAAGATTATTAAAATGAAAAATAAAAATTTTTTTTTTTGCCTTTTCACACTCCATTAATGAGTATATCAAATTTACCATGTCAAAAAGTGTTGAAATGAGAACATTAAATATTGCCTCCATTTTATACGTGTAATGAGTGGCTGAGTAAATTCCTCCTATTGTCGGTCAACTTAGAAAAATGTCCTACTGAAGTCACTAATCCTTTTTTGGTTCCAACAATGTCATCAACTTTGTACATTTTCCTTACAAACTAATAATTACTAACATACTCCTTATTCTTTGTAAGAAAAAATGAGCAAAATAGTCCCTTAAGTTAAACTGTGGATTTAAATAATCTTTATTCTTTTATTTGAAATATTAATAAACCTCCAACTATATTTCACATTTTTACTTCATTACATACTCCCTCTATCCCTTTTTAGTTGGACATATTTCATTTTACACGGTGATTAAAAAATTATAAATTGAATAAATTTTTTTATTATTTTATCCTTTAGCAATATTAATGATATGTGCATAGAAATGAATATTGGAATTGGAATTGTTCACATTTTAATGTATACTATGAATTGTAGGGGTATTATGGAAAAAATTAATTAATTCTATTTCGATTTAGTAAATGATCAGCTAATATGAGTCATTTATTTGTAGTAAAACAACCTAATAAAATTGGGCGAAGGGAATAATTAAATTTAAAAAGACATATCACAATATTAAAAAGCCAATAAAATAAAAATTGAGAGATGTATTTAGTTTTTAAAGTTAAGTTGAAGAGGTAATATAGTTTTTTTTCCAAATAATATCACAAGATTGACAAAAATAATATTTGAAAACTTTAACATTTTTAAATTAATTAAACAATGATTATATGAACTTTTCTAATTTTATTTGATGTTGATTGATCTATGATATTATCAGGATATCCTTCATCAATATTTTAATTTATTATAGAAATTTGTTAAAATATTTATACATAATTGTTTTTCTACTAGCTAGAGAGTCGGGAGGTTGAAGGAATTCATCTTCTTCTATATAAATTATGAACTTTTTGAAAATTATTTTTAAAATAAACTAACACCTAAATTTGAACTATTATATCAAAAAATAAAAATTAATCATAAAATAAATAAATATAAAATATTATTTATTGTTGAACTCCTAAGTTTTCAAATAAATAGAGTGAATATAAGCTTTTTAAACAATATCAATCACATTTTTTGGTGGACTATAGTATTTTAATATTACAAATAGAAGTTGAATAAAAATTATACGCACTATTTTTATAGTTAAAAAGTTATTAGTATATCATCTTGTTAAATAACATGGATTATTCCAATTCAAAAATTAAATTAAGGGACTATTTTGGTTATTTTTCTTTTAAAGAATGAGGATTATTTTAGCAATTATTAATTTGTAAGGAAAATTTATAAAGTTGAATGACATTATTTAAACAAAAAAAAAATAAATGACTTTAATGAGATACTTTCCTAAGTTAAATGACAATATGAGGAATTGATTCCGAGTGACCATACCATGTGCCTCATCTCATCTTATAATCGGGACACACCTGAAAAGTCCCAACATAAGGTTAGTCCTTCCTTTAGCTAAAATGTGTCAACTTGAGAAAGTGGTCCTCGCTAGTTCGTAATAGGCTTCATCAATACCAACAAGTGTTATAGTTGAATGATAAATAAATCTTCATGTATAAATAAAGATTTTAAATTTGACTTTGGGTATATAGTTATTTTTGTTAGAAAATTCTTTACTCATAATATGAGACTTTCAACGCGAATTTAAATTTAATTAATTCCTAATATAAATAATGAACACTCTAAATAAAATATTCATTAATTGAGCAATACATTGGACACAAAAGTAGTTTTACAATAAAGATTCATTACATCACTTGGTGATGTGCTATGTAAAGGTACAACTACGAATTTTAGAAAAAAGGGTCAAATTCTACAAGATCGATCTAGACCTTGTCGCGATCAAAATAGATTGGTTCAAAAAATAGCTCGATCATTAACCTATCCATGTGTAATTTAAGTTGATGAGTTGGATCAGGAAACTCTAATAAGCAAGAAAAATTTATTTAATATACATCCTAACTTTCTATTTTTACATAAAATTACATCTACCAAAACTAAAAATAAATATTTTATTTTTTATATTTTCTCTCTCCAACCTCCATATACACATACATATACATATCACACTTTCATAATTTTTGCCTAAAATCAAGCAACCATAATTAAGGGGTTTCAAGATTTGAATTTTGTAATACCTCGATCGTTCCTTAAGCCTAAATCTGTCTTTTGAGTGGATAGGGGTGGCTTCCAAAGTAATTCATATTTATATTGTGTTGTATTTATCTAATTTATACTTTTTGTTATGTAGATCATTGAATAAGCTTTCTATCGATACCAATTTTATCGAAATCCGACATCAAACGAGGAAGTTATGGCTGTTTTACTAAGCGATGTCGGAATTGCCCAGGCATAATGGTAGACCTAAAGGACCACCAAGTCCTTGGTGGACCATCAATTTTCCCATCAATACAAGGCATTAACCCCTTTTTTTGTCCATCGTGCAATGGACAAAATGGTGGGCCGCTAGAAATTTGACGAACCGTCAAGTCGAGGCAAAATGTCCCATTTTTGGCCACCGAGTGATAGACGATCTGGTGGAATGTTAGTTTCCTAACGGATCGTCACTTTGATCTTCATGTTGAGGCATAATGTCCTAGCTTTAGAACTCGAGTGACGGGCAATTTGGTGGACCTTCAGTTGCTCTGACGGACCGTCAGTTCGACCATCACTGACCTGATCGATAATTTTTTTAACTCATTTTTTTCGGGGAATTTTGGTCATTTCCTCCCATTTTGGTCTTGTATATATATCCAAGTAGATAAGAGAAGTTTATTTTTCCTCCGTTCTCTTCCATAACCCTCTAGAAACTAGGGTTTCTTCCAAAATCCTAAATCAAATCTTCTCCAAGAAATTCAAGAATTTTCCGAAGATTTCACCAAGTTGTTCTAGAATTAAGTTCTCCAAGTCAAAGACATCAAGAAAATTAGCTCAAAAGTGTAAAGAAGAGTTTTCAATCAAGCTTGTTCATCTTAAAAATCATAATCCAAGGTATGTGGGGTTTGAACAAGAACACTTCTTTCGTCCTTGTGCCTAAAGATTTAATTTCTACTATTGAATTTCATGATTTTGCAAAGTAGGTTTACACCCAAATTACTTTATCAATGATTTATGAAAATTGAGCTATTCAAGATTTATATATATGACTATTTCATTGTTTTATTTCTTAAATTGAGAATTTATGCCATGAGTTGTATATTGTTATCATGAGATGATGATTTCTAAGTAATTTAAGATAAGTGTCATGATTTATGCTTTTCCATGAGAAGTTTGACTATTGAATATATATTGATATTTAGCTTGAGGGTTAAGAATGAGTTCTATGATGTTTTCTTGATGTTTTGATACTTGATATGATTTAATAACCAAGTGTATTTGAAGATGAGAAAGAATATTTATGATTTAGTCGAGTTAGGAATCCAAAAGTTGATTATGATTCATAAATGAGATATATATTTATATTTTAGTCTTTATGATAAACCCTTGAGTTGATTGAGGTGGATTTGCTAACGCATTCTGAGCTGAGTTTGGGAGGAGTATTTAGCACTGAGCGGGAAGTGTGGTTCAGCGCATCCTACTTTTCCTGAACTACGTGCCACCGTAGGATTGAGATTTGAGGGCTAAAGTTTCGAGTTTATGATCACAGAGATGAGTTTGAGGTTATACTCCCTGGCAAGAGTATAACGCTCCCACCAATATGGGGTTCCTTCCTTAGGAGGGCAAAACGTTGGACTCCATGCTGCTCATATGGTTTATGTCGGTTATAAGAAACTCCCAAGTCCATAATAGTCTAAGTTTCTTGAGTTACCGAGTTACTCTAAGTCATGAGTTAAAGAGTTTGAGTTGAGTTCAATGATTTATGAGATTTATGAAGCATGTGTTATTATTGATGATTTATGGAAATTATGTTTTAGGAAATTCAAGCGAAGAGAGTCATTATTGTTAACATGCATGATTTTATTTTACATTTATGATATTATTTAAAAATGTTGCATACACCCCCACATACTCAGTATATTCCTAAGTACTGATTCCCATACTCTTTCGTGTTCTATATTTCCTCCTGATGTAGGTTCAGGTGCTCAGTCTCAGCAACGACAGTGATCTTCGAGTACCTTCATCTACATTTCTGCAGTTGGTGAGTCCTTTTGGTTCGAGGAACTATGTCCTAGATTTTGTCTTGTTAATAGATGGTTATTTTCTTTCAAATCAGTACGAGTCAGTTTGGAGATCTGTCCCAATGGCTCCTCAGTCCTATCTAGTAGAGGCTTTGTTAGACTAGAGTACAAGTATGTGCAGAACTTTAGTATTTTGATTGTATAGGATAGTATCTCTTTATATTCTAGTATGTACATGGCATGATTATTCTTTCTTACTCTAGCTTAATTTTCATCATAGTGAGTTCTGAAAGTGATGACAGACTTAGAGGGTTAGCTTCAGGCCACGTGTGGCCTTAAGTAACATGTAACGTCTCGGGATAGGTTCTCGATTCATTACAAGCTTGGTATCAGATCTTAAGGTTCAAAGAGTCCTAGGGAGTCTGACAAGCCACGTTACGTAGAGTCTTGATCATCGGTGTGTAGCGCGCTATATCTATGAGCAAGAGGCTATGGGGGATTTTAGGAAAAGTTGTTTCTTTCTTTCAAAAGTCTATCGTGACTATGACTATTTCTTTCTTCTATTAATTCATGCTCATTTATGACAGAAAATGCCTCCTCGTAGAGCTCGTAGAAACAATGAACGATCTCAACCCGTTGACCTCTTGAACGAGCATGTGTCACATGCAGAATTCCTAGCAGCTTTTCAAGCGCTAGCCCAGGCAGTTATCGCTAATGCTCTAGCCAACACCTAGGCTACTGTTCCACCTCTGAAAAGGAATAATTTTGCTGTAGCTCGGGTTCGTGACTTATGCGGATTAATCTATCTGAGTTCTATGGGTCAAAGGTAGGTGAAGAGCCATAAATAAATTTGGATGAGGTGAAAAAGATCACCCAAATTAAGCATGTAATGGAGGAAGAGAGTGTGGAGCTAGCTTCCTATTACTTGAAAGATGTTGCTTATGATTGGGTGGAGATATGAAGGAAGAGTAGAGAGGAAGATGCAGTTCCCATGACTTGGTAGTTGTTCCAGGATGTGTTCTTAGATATATTCTTTCCCCTGGAGCTGAGGGAAGAGAAATTAGAAGAAGTTATGAACTTGAGAACTAGTATGAGTAAGTTTTTGGCTGGTGTATCTGGTTACATTGTGAAAGACTGTAGATCCGTATGCTTAATAGGAACATGAACCTTTCAAGACTAATGATTCATGCTCAGCAGAATAAAGTGGACGAGGTGAAGGAGAGAGATAGAGTAAGGGCAAATAAGAGAGTTATATCAGAGCAGCAGGGGTATAGTCAGACTAGATTTTTTTGAGAGAATCGCCCTCAGTCCAAGAATTATTCACTTATGCTAGCGCCTTCATCAACCAGTGCTCCTGCATTCAAAATTAGGCAGGAGCAGGGTAATAGGCCTACCATGTTAGGTCCCAGGACAGTGTGAGTAACACACCTCGTCCTCCCCCATGTTCGAAGTGCGGTAGGGATCATCCTGGTAAGTTCTTTGTCGATCGGAGGGTTTATTTTTGTTATGGTAAGTTGGGCCACAGATTCAGGGATTGCACATATACTAGATAGGGGAGTCATGATGTTCGTCCCCAGAGTCAGGCTATTAGTTCTCCAGCCCCTTTAGCTCGTCCTACTCCTCCTCAGAGTACCTCGTCTATTACTATAAGTGGTCAGCGCCAGAATCACTTTTATGCTATATCACCCTACCAGGAGCAGGAGGATTCACCAGATGTTGTTACTGGTACACTCCGTGTATTTTATTTCGATGTGTAAGTGTTGATGGACCCTGGGTCAAGTCTTTCTTATGTGACTCCGTTGGTGGCTGTGAATTTTGAAATCAGTGCTGAAAAAATTCCTTAGCGTTTTCTAGTTTCTACTCCAGTAGGTAAATCTGTTGTTGCTAAGCAAGTGTATCAGAAATATCCTATCATTGTCCTTAACAAAATCATGTTTGCAGACTTAATTGAGCTAGGCATGGTTGATTTTGACATTATTTTAGGTATGGATTGGCTTCACTCTTGTTATGCGTCTATAGACTGTCGTACCCGTGAAGTTAAGTTTCAGTTTCCCAACGAGCCAGTTTTTGAGTTGTCCAAAAATTTTGTAGCTCTGAAGAGTCATTTTATATCTACCTTAAGGCAAGGAAATTAATATCCAAGGGTTGTATCTATCATTTAGTTCGACTTAAAGACACTACATCCAAGACTCCGACCATGTAGTCCATTAGTATTGTCAATGAGTTTCTTGATATTTTCTCGGAAGATCTCCCAGGGGTACCTCTCGATATAGAGATAGAATTTGGGATTGATCTTCTTCCCGGTACGCAGCCTATTTCTATTCCTCCATAGCGCATGGCCCATGCAGATCTTAAGGAGTTGAAAAAGCAACTCAAAGATCTTCTTGATAAGGGTTTCATAAGTCCCAGTGTGTCTTCGTGGGGCGCACCCATTCTATTCGTGTGAAAGAAAGATGGTTTATTACGTATGTGCATTGACTATCGTCAACTCAACAAGATCAAAGTCATGAAATAAGTACCCTCTTCCTAGGATTGATGACCCGTTTGATCAATTGTAAGGTGCCAGTTATTTCTCAAAAATAGATTTGATATTCGGTTATAACCAACTTAAAGTCAGAGAGTGTGATATTCCAAAGATGGCTTTTCGTACTCGTTATGGTCATTTTAAATTCCTGGTTATGTCCTTTGGGCTAACTAATTCCCCAACAGCTTTTATGGACCTTATGAATCAGGTGTTCAGACAGTACCTGGATATGTTTGTTATAGTGTTCATAGATGATATTCTTGTATACTTCCGAAACGAGACCGATCATGCAGATCATCTTTGAATTGTCTTGCAAACCCTTAGAGATCATTAGTTGTTTGCAAAATTTAGCAAGTGTGAATTTTGGCTAAGCTCAGTTGCCTTTCTGGGTCATATTGTTTCTTTTAAAGGTGTTCAAGTTGATCCTCAAAAGATAGAAGCTGTAAAGAATTAGCCTAGACCTATTTTCCCGTCTGATATTAGGAGTTTCTTGGGTCTAGCTGTCTACTACCGTCTTTTTGTCAAAGGTTTCTCTTCCATTGCTTCTTCTTTGACCCGGTTGACCCAAAAGAAAGTTAAATTCTAGTGGTCAGATTCTTGCGAGAAGAGTTTTCAAGAGTTGAAGACTCGACTCACTTCAGCCCCTATGTTGACCCTTCCTAATGGTGTTGATGGTTTTGTGGTGTTTTGTGATGCCTCTAAAGTTAGTTTGGGTTGTGTGTTGATGCAAAGAGGTAAGGTTATAGCCTATGCCTCCAGGCAGTTGAAGTCACATGAGAAGAATTACCCAACCCATGATCTCGAATTAGCTGCCGTGGTTTTTGCCTTAAAAATCTAGAGACATTACCTGTACGGTGTTCATGTTGATGTCTTTACAGATCACAGGAGTTTACAGTATATGTTTACTCTGAGAGAGTTGAAACTTAGGTAGAGGCGATGGTTGGAATTTCTAAAGGACTATGATATAAATATGCTGTATCACCTGGGCAAGGCCAATGTAGTGACAGATGCCCTTAACAGATCGTCCATGGGCAGTGTAGCGCATGTAGAGGAAGGTAAGAAGGAGTTGGCCCATGAAGTGCATCGTTTGGCTAGGTTAGGTGTTAGATTACTTAATTCAGCTGAGGGTAATGTTTGGGTTCGAAGTAGTTCTGAATCTTCTCTAGTTTCGGAAGTGCAGGAGAAACAGGATATGGATTCTCGTTTGGTTGAACTGAAAGGATTTGTCAAAGACCAAAAGGTAGAGGTTTTCTCCCAAGGGGGAGATAGTGTATTGAGATTTCAGAATAAATTATGTGTTCCTGATGTTGATGATCTAAGAAGGAGGATTATGGCTAAGGCGCATGGCGTGCGGTATTCTATTCATCCCGGTGCTACTAAGATGTACCTCGATTTGCAAGAAATTTATTGGTGGAATGGTATGAAGAGGGATATAGCAAAGTTTGTAAAGAAGTGTGCAATTTGCCAACAGGTGAAGATAGAGCACCAGAGACCCGGTGGTATGATGCAAGAATTTAGCATTCCTACTTGGAAGTGGTAAGTAGTGAACATGGATTTCATGACTGGTTTACCTCTCTCCTGTCATCATCATGATTCTATTTGGGTCGTAGATAGTTTGACTAAGTCAGCACATTTCCTACTAGTACATACATTTTTTACCGCTGAGGACTATGCTAAGCTGTATATCCAAGAGTTAGTCAGGTTACATAGAGTTCCGTTGGCTATCATCTTCGATAGAGGTACTCAATTTACTTCTCAATTGTGGAGAGCCTTTTAGAAGGGTCTTGGAACCCAAGTTCGTCTTAGCTCTGCTTTTCATCCGCAGACGGACGGTCAGGCTGAGAGGACCATCCAGGCCTTGGAAGATATGTTGAGGGCATGTGTTCTTGACTTTAAAGAAAGTTAGGATAAACATTTGCCATTAATTTAATTCACTTATAACAATAGTTTTCATGCTAGCATTGGAATGGCTTCATTTGAGGATTTATATGCAAGGAGGTGTAGATAACCAGTAGGTTGGTTTGAAGTGGGTGAGGCTGCTGTGATTGGACCTGATGCTGTGTTCGAGACTATAGAGAAAGTTAAGTTGATTTGGGAGAGGTTGAAGACAGCCCAGAGTAAGAAGAAGTCGTATCTAGATGTGAGAAGAAGAGCTCTTGAGTTTGAGGTTGATGATTTGGTGTACTTGAAGATTTCATCTATGAAAGAGGTAAAAAAATTTGGAAAGAAAGGGAAACTTAGTCCCCGATATATTGGCCCTTATAGAGTTTTTAATCATGTTGGGAAAGCGGCTTATGAAATTGAGTTGCCTGCAGAGTTGTCAGCTGTCCACCCTGTCATTCACGTTTCTATGCTCTAGAAGCACATTGATGATTCTGTTCTGGTTGCTCTATCAGAGAGCTTCAGCGTTTGAGATAGTCTCTCTTATGATGAAGTTGCAGTCGAGATCCTAGATTAACAAGTCCGACGACTAAGGAACAAGAAAGTTCCCTTAGTTAAAGTTTTATGGCGAAATCAATCAGTCGAGGGTGCCACTTGGGAAGCAGAAGCAAATATGCGAGCCAGTTACCCTCATCTCTTCTCCACGAGTTTAAATCAAGCCGAAGGTACTAGTGTTCCTTAATTCAGTTGTGCATTCAGCTATATAGTTACTCTCTCTATGATTCGGGCATTCTGTGTAGTACTCAAAAGTTTAAAGTAAGCCCTTTGAGTGGGCCGTTCCAGTTGTGCGTCCTCATTTTCTCTTGTTCTTGATCTATCTGGTAATATTTTAGGACGAATATTTCCAAGGGGGAGATATTGTAATACCCCAATCGTTCCTTAAGCCTAAATCTATCTTTTGAGTTGATAGGGGTGGCTTTTAGAGTGATTAATATTTATATTGTGTTGTATTTCTATAATATCTACTTTTTGTTGTGTAGAGTATTGAATAAGCTTTCCATTGATACCAATTTCATCGAAATCTGACATCGGTCGAGGAAGTTATGGCCGTTTTACTAAGTGATGTTGGAATCGCCTAGGCCTGGCAGTAGACCTGAAGGATCTCCAAGTCCTTGGTGGACCGTCAATTGTACCATAAAGCCAAGACAGTAACCCCTTTTTCTGTCCATCGTGTGACGGCTAAAATGGTGGGCCGCCGAAAATTTAACGGACTGTCAAGAGGACCGTCAAGTTGAGGTAGAATGTCCCATTTCTAGCCCCCGAGTGACAGACGATCTGGTGGACCGTCAATTTCCTGACAGATCTTCACTTTGACCATCACATCGAGGAAGAATGTCCTAGTTTTGGTACTTGAGTGACGGACGATCTGGTGGACCGTCAGTTTCTCTAACGGACTATCAGTTCGACCGTCACAGACCCGATCGATAATTTTTTTAAATCATTTTTAGGGCCATTTTGGTCATTTACGCCCATTTTGGTCTTGTATATATGTATATCCAAGTAGAGAAGAGAAGTTTATTTTTTCTCCGTTCTCTTCCATAACCCTCTAGAAACTAAGGTTTCTTCCAAAATCCTGAATCAAATCTTCTCCAAGAAATTTAAGAATTTTCCAAAGATTTCACCAAGTTGTTTAAGGATTAAGTTCTCTAAGTCAAAGGCATCAAGAATCTTAGCTCAAAAGTTAAAGAAGAGTTTCCAATCAAGCTTGTTCATCTTAAATATCATAATCCAAGGTATGTGGGGTTTGAACAAGAACACTTCTTCCATTCTTATTTCGTTCTACACTGGCATCAACCTCTATCTCTCAATAGACCCATCATCACTAGAAACACTAGAACCTAAAGAAATAATTAAAACCAGACCTCAAGTTGTTCTTAGTTCTATAAGATTACCACTATCTTGATTCTGCTACTACCACATACCAAAGGCATGTGCTCTATATCTATCACAAAAAAAAGAGCGCATATTCACCATCTCGGAGAGAGTGAATAAGAGCTTATTGAGTTTTGCAATGCTATAAATGCATGAAACAGGATGAAAAATGCATTTCTCCTACAGTCGTATAACACATGAGCCTATCAAAGAAAGAAAATGAATGTCTCCACATCGATCTTCAAGACTTTACTAGACTCGATTTGTACTAATATGATCAATAAGCCTAGGACTATAATGTCAATATGTCAAGACCCAAAATAGAGTTTGTAATGGAAACTGTTATATTCTCCAATACAAGTAAGCCTAACCCAAACCAAACTCAACAATCAAAGTGAAATAGAAGTAGCATAAGAAGAAAAATATAAATAATCCCAAATGTTACATAAATGAAATACAAGTCTCGAAAATACATAACAGGTCTGTTTATCACTAGTACAAGCCTCTACTATAGAATAATATAAATAACCTAAAGTATGGGACAAAGCATAAGATAAACTAAGAGAGATTTGATAAATTCTAAGATCTGTCAGTCACTACCTCGATCTTTATAATTCCTAAATAGAAGGAATATGATCTACACTTTACTACTTGAATCAATACCTGCATGGGGTGCAAAAAAAGAAAAAATAATCGTGAGTACAAAACATGTGTACTCAACAAGCATTATTCATAACTGACCCTAATCTAAAGTGACGGCGAAGACCACCACCTCAATCATCTAACTTACCCTAAATAAACTTGTAACCAGTCAATATGGTACCCCAACCTAAAAGGGTAACACACCCAAAACACATAAAGAAATGTCATAAAACATGATAGTCCAATTAGTCTAGGTTAGTCAACACACATTATTTTGTGATTAATAACATAAAGAAAGTTATTCTATGATGGATATGCATCAACACAATATAATATGATCAATCATCATATCCATCCTATGATCTAGTAGAATATAAGTGAGAGTGTATAATTATTGACATATCAATCGACCAATAGGTTCCCCGCAATAGTCTTGTTGACAAAGCCATATCCATACCCCTCATCTTAAAATATCTTAACCTTAAAATTACTCAAAAAAATGTTACAATAGGATGTAATGTAGTAAAATGAATAAAGAATAGTTAATATCACAAACAAGGTTCAATTAGAGTAATACAATACAAAAGGAAATAATCAAATACAATATCAACCATACAAAAGAATGCAATTTGATGTAATGCAATGCAATGGGATGATGATAATGTAATTCGTTGTATGGTATCATATACATCTTCTGAGTTAAATCTTATAGGACAAGATACCATGGGGGAGGGACTAATATAAAAACATAATCTCATATTTCAATCAACCTTGTTGGTAACTGATATGCCATGGTTTTGTGGCACTTTTGACACTTAAAACAATGAAATTGCGCAAGTACGTAGGTATTCTTATAAGATGTGATGTGATTTTATGATGATTTTGCAGATAAACAGAGTTTGGAGCCAAGAATGAGAAAAATGGATGAAAAGTTGCTAAGAATGCTACCTATGAGACAACCTGTAATACCCCAAACTTTCTTTAAGTTAAATTTAGTCTCCAAAAGAGTTGGTGATGATTTCCTAAATGATTAATGTCTAAATCAAATAGAATTTCCTCAATTTCAAATTTATATCATGTGGGAAATTGAATTAGCTTTCCAACGATACCAATTTTGTCCAAATCTGGTATTAGAGTAAAGAGTTATGGACGTTTTATAGAGAATGATTGAAACTGCCCAGAAGCGACGGGCAGGCCAACAGATCGTCGAGCTAGCGATGGACCATCGCCTAAGCCATCGCGACTAAGGCAGTGAACCCGACTTCTGGTCAAGTGCGGGCTAGTATCAATGGACCATTGAGCCAGTGATAGTCCATCGCCCAAACCATCACAAACGGACCATCGCCCAAATCATCACCACTTTCAATCAACAATTTTAAGACATTTTTAAAATGGTATTTGAGTTTTTTTTTACCTGTTTTAACTCCTAATTATACCAGATCAGAACTCATAACTTCTTTATTCATCCACATACTAAATTAGGATTTCTCTCAAAGATCAATCCCCAAGAACAAGAAACCCTAGGTGTCTAATCCCAAGGAAAGAATTCAAGCTTTCCTCAACCAATATTCAAGAAATCATCCACCCAGGTATGTCAAGTGTTGATTCGTGGGTTTATTTTACCCATGAAGCTCAAAAAACCCTATTTGAATTATACACTTTGGATTCCATGGTATGAATTGAATTATATCCATGTTTATGTTGTTGTTTGATTTCCAAGTGGAAGCCTTAAATGACTCATGAAAATATGTTAGCATGTGGTTGAATTTCTTGCATTGGAAGTGTAAAATATTACCATGATGTATTATTTCAATATTCATGCCTAAGCCTAAAGATATGCATGCAAAGTGTTTTATAAAATACCTAAGAGAATAGGAATTATGCCTTATGACTTATTTGTAACCAAAATTGATAAATCTATGTTTCTCCCTTATTGTCGATATGACTCCCATGTTATTGTTATACTTTGTAATGGATTAACGTAATACTCATGCGATTAGGCTTATAAAATTATGATATATTTACATGCATTCCTATTCATATGTAAGCTTATAGCATGCGAATACTTAATGAAAATCCCCAATGATTGTACTATGAATTGTTGACTATGGTCATGTGTCAAGAAGTGTTATGTCTTGCCAGTTTCATGCTATCGAGTCCTGGGGGTACTTATACTCGACAATTTAGCTGTGTACCTAGAGCTAGTGTTAGTTTTCAAGATACTCTCAGTCAAACCATGTTCAGTAGAATTTAGTAATTCTTATGACTCAGGAAAACTCAGTAATCTCAGTAATCTCAGTCAGTTATCAGATCTCAGTAATATTCCATCAGTCAACAGAACTTAGTATACTTAGTCCAGTCAGTTTACTATAATTAATTTAGTGTCTAATCAGATGGGAGTAGGATTCAGCAGAGACTGAGCCCAAGGATGGGAACTGACCTGCGAGTAGAGGGTGTGATTCTTAAAAGTAATCCTTGCACTCCAGAACTACGTAGCCATTGTAGGTTGAGACATCAAACCTACTAGATGAGGGTAGATGAGGTGACTTTACCTATTATATGAAGGTCACACCGTTCTCCTTAGAGTACTTGTTAGATGAGGGATTACTCACAGTTTGTCCTTACTAGTGGTGCAGTATGACACCTTCCAATTGGGATTACAGATTGGACCCCAACTCAATTATATTAAATCATTTGGGGCATTTTGGTTAGATGAATACTTCCCAAAATTATAGTCTTAGTCTCAGTCTTAGTAATAAAACTCAGATAGTTCTACAGAATTCAAGACTGTCAGATACAGTCACCCAGTTCAGTACGGAACTCAGCTAGTTCCATCTGAAATAGGACTTTCAAACATAGTCAATCAGATGATAATATAATAGTTATACAAAAACTTACGTTATCAGTATTCAGGTTTAGTTATGTCATGATCTCAGTTACAGTTCACATATTCATGTATGTGTTCTCACGTTTATGTTATTCAGTCAGTTAGTATTGTTCATGTATATAAACCCCTTGCATTCAGCCTACCTCACATGCATACTAGTATATACAATCATACTAACGCATTTGTGCTATGGTTTTTTCATACCATAGGTTCAAAACACAAGCTCCAGAGCATCCTTAGTAGATCAGACGTTCAGCAGCCAGACTAGCAGTAAGTCTTTATCATTCGAAAATAGCATAATTATTTTATTAATTTATTAATTAAGTAGTCCAGAGTTAGTTGGGGGCATGTCCTATCAACTCCACAGTTTTTAGATAGTTTAGAGGCTTCTAGACTATAGCATGTTCAGACAGTTATTTCAGTTTTTTTGGGTATTGATATACCATATTTTCTAGATGTTATGCTTTATTAGATATTTGAACCTTATGGACTTTCAGCCTTTTTCCGCATTTATACAGTATATTATGTAGTGCCCAGTTACAGATATCAGACAACAGTTAGTTTGAAGCCCTTCGGGGTCATGAGCATCGTGTAGAGTTCTGGTTTCCAGATTCAGGGAATTACACAACCTATGGCTCATAGGTAGTACCTACGAGCCCATAGGTTGCCACATAGGTACATGTTTTCAAGATTATGCAAGTTGCTAATGTATGCTGATTCCTACAACCCTTACCTACAAGTCGTAGGTACTACTTCTGGATTGTAGGTTGCCTCATAGGTAGGTATTTTATAGTCTGAAGATTCTTTTAATTTCTAGGAGCCTTCTTATGCCCCATAGGTACACCATATGACCATAGGTTGTCTCGTGGGTTGGTGCCACTCAAGTTTCTTACATTGTTTAAGATAGGTTTTATTTTGTATCTATAAATACCCCTAGAGGGTTTTATGATGTTTTGACTCTTTTATTATAGATTTCATAATTTATACACTTTTTACATTATTTTGAATCCTGATATACATTATTGAGCTTGGAATTATTATTTTTGGTTTTTAGGGCTTATAATTAATTTGAGATTTTGGGTTTTCATTTGAATTCTTCATAAGTTTATTCAGATGCTTTCATCTATAAATTCTTAGTGTGTTCTTACAACCATGAGTAGCTAAATCTCATAACTAGGGTTGTGGGAACCCTAATAGATTAACAAGGCAGAGGAACCATAGTCATTCTAGATTTGTATTCTTGTATGTATTGGGATCTCCTACACATAGATTTATTCCTTAATGGTTGCAAACATTACAAACTCACCTTAATTTGATACTTGCTCGAGAAAGAAGTAGAGATTAGGAGAATGAAATCATAATAGTAATTTAAAGTTACCAACCTCTATCTTATTAACTTAAGACTGCAAGGAGTAAGTTAATCTATGATAAAAATAAAGGTTAGTAATGTGACACTCTGAGACTGAGAGGAGATGGGTGAAATTCACTCAAACCATGATCGAGAGACCATTAGGTGATGTATAACTTGTTATATTTTGGATGCAAGGCACTGAAATATTTTGATGATCAAGATAATTTTGTGGAGTTATGAAGTCAGGGGGAACTTAATCCTAGTGATTGTCTCATACTAATAACAACCCTAATTGCCCAACCCTATTACTGTTAATATTTTTTTCACAAAACCCCCTTTTAACTTTTTGCACTTTTCAGTTACATTGGCAAATTCATGAAAGATTTTTGACCTATTCCATGTGGGATCAACCCCAACCTTGTTAGATTTTACATTTGATAAGCGACCACTTTATACTTTCTTGGAGGTGTAATTTAGGTGACATCAAATTTTGGTATCCTTGCAGGTGATATAATTACAAATTAATTGATTGAGATTATTGAAGTTGGTAATTTTATTTGTTGATTTTTGATTTTCAACTATTTTTAGGGCATACGTTGGTGTATGACCAGTACTTAGAGTTAAGGCAATCCGTTTAGTCCTTTAGATCCTAAGCTTGAATGGACCTTATGACAAAATTATAAGATGAAAAAAGGAAAAGACTGTGCTCAACGAGCTCGGCATGAAAGGGTTAATGATGATCCAGCTATAGTGAATCAGCCACCTCCACATTGTATTCAAAAAACTATCTAGCAAACTAATGCCCTATTAAAACCAAAAAAAATATAAGGTTTCAGCTACCTGTTGTTCAACTATTGAGAAGGAGCTAGACAATAGGATGAACATCAAGCAGCACTCGACATAGACAAAGTTAGAAGGAGTAGAGTTCAACCATTTGTTCATCAATATTTGCCAGTTTGTGATGATCTAAAAGAAGATTTGAGGCATGTTGAACCAATTGAGACAGGTGTTATCGTTCCTCCAGAGTAGCCCCAATGAAACAATTTTGATATTATGAGCACAATAATCCAGATGCTGAATACAAAAGTAATGTTTTTTTGTTCGCCTATTGATGATAAAAAAAATGCACCTTACAAATACTCTGGGGAATTTTACTTTGTACAGTCTACCGGGTGAGTCAGGGAGCTCTATGACTTAGGTTGTTCCCATTTTCTCTTATAGTAAAAGTGATGTTATGGTTAGGAGAGCTGCCCTATGGATCTATTAACACTTGGAACTTGGAACGAGTTGAGGACATAACTCTTGGACCATTTTTTCTACCCTCTAGAATGCTATAGTTAAAGGATGAGATTTATCATTTTATTCTATTACATTCAAAGACATGATACATAGTTGAGGTTCAAGCAGAATTTGATGAATGTTCCAAACCAAAGAATCACTAGAAGAAATTTGTTGGAGATATTCTACAAAGCCTTGAATGCAAATACTAATGATGTAGCTTACACTATTATAGATGGGGCTTTCATGAGTCTTTGTAGAGAGGAGGCTATGGAAATCTTACACCGAATTACTAAAACCAACTGAGGGTGGCATATTCGGGACGCAGATAGGTCAGATGGTACCTATGTTATTGGTGCTTCTATTGCACATAAGGCCTTAGATGAGATAGTTGTTAAAGAGGTAGAATAGATGAGGACTAAAATTGGTTTTTTTACTAAGCAATTTGTAGTTATGAGAGAAGAGAAGGTAAATATAGTGGGTTCACATAGTAAATTTTCCAGACATGATGGGTCTGATTTTGAGAAGGAAGAAAAATACTTGGATAGAGATATGGTGGGTTTCCAAGCCATGGGCTAAGAGTCTTACCAAGACACTTGGAACTTGAGGCAAGAGAATCCAGGTTGGAAATTCTATGGAAATAGGTATAGGATAAGAGTGGAGAGTATGATGGTCACTGAAGGAGAAAGAACAATAATAAGGAGAAGAGTGGTCTCTATGTTCCATCAGAAAACTGTGATACAGATTTCAAAAGTTCAAAATTGGAAGTAATGGTTGCTAAGCTTGTTAGGGGTTCGGAAAGTCAAGAGAGTTTTCTTAAGGAGATTAAGGTAGACATATTAGGGTTGAGCCAGAAAATAAAATTAAATGCCACAATGATTAAGCAGCTTGAGCAGTAGTTTTGGCAGATGTCAGCTACGTTGAATCAACATCAATCAAACACTCTTTAGAGAAATACCAATCTGATTCTGAAGAACGACAGTCACTAGCTATCCATCTCTACTCAGAGTGGTAAGGCTACTATTAATCCACCTACGCCTATGGTTTATAAGGTAAGGAATACTATTACTGATATTGATGATGCACCAAAGATTAAAACAGAGAAGTTGGTGAATAATAGTAAGACATCACAAAAATCAATAGTTGTAGAGGAACAAGCAAAAAATGATAAAGAAAAGGTTAAGGAAGTCAAGCTAGTATTGAAAACCATTCTCCAACCTCCTCCACTATTTCCCCTGAGATTAAAATAGAAAGCCAAAGAAGAGAATTATAAGAAATTTATTTTTATGCTAAAGGAGTTAACTATTAACATCTCTCTTCTTGAAGATCCAGAATAGATGCTTGGCTATGCTAAATTTATGATGAAATTAGTGATGAAAAATAAAACTATTAGCTATGAAGAGGTTGGTGCTTTGAATTATTATAGCGTGATTATATTCAATCTCTTATAGAAAATAATAGTAACCCCGGTGTCTTCACTATTCCTTGTACGATTGGGTCATCTAGTTTTTCTAAGGATTTGTGTGATTTAGATGCAAGAATTAACTTGATGTAAATGATAGCGTTCAAATAATTGGGCTTGAAACACTTTAAACTAATAATGATGTGGTTATTGATGGTGGATTTTATGGTTAAAAAGCTTGTAGGCATATCGTTTAATTATTTCATCGGTGTACAACTTTATCTTTTTAGATAACTTTTTTGTCTTAGATTATGAGGTTGATTTTGAGATACCCATAATTAGGGGGAGACCATTTTTAGCCATAGGTAGAGTATTAGTAGATATAGAAAGAGGTGAGCTTAAGTTTAGGCTGAATAATACGGAAGTCACGTTCAATGTTCACAAAACTATGAAGCATCCAACTAACATGAGAGTGATTTTGGTAAGAAACAATCTTGATGGCCCTAGAGGCCAACCCTATGGATATCTTGATGAATTCAGAGTAACTAAGTTCCTAATATCATGTCGTGATATTAAATCATGCATTGTTTGAGAGGCAACCCAAGGTGTCTTCTCATTCTGCATTTGTTAAAATTCATGTTATCATAGTTGATGTTACATCTACGCACCTAAGGTGAAATGGGTATGTTCCTAACTCTCTTTATTTATGGTGGGCTAATGCATTGTGAACAATGCATGCTTATTTGATAGGGCTTGGCCTACTTATGGGTCTAGACTTCCTCTTGGGGTTTTTTTTGTTGTATCTTTTTCCTTGGAGTGTGTTATTATAGTACAGTTGGCATATTTAGGTATTGTGTTAAGTCGTTATATGTTTTATGTGTTGTTTTGCTTAGATAGAAGAAAAATAAGAAACTTAAGTACAATTGAAATATTTTGTGTTTTTAAGCATTTGAAAAATATTATACCCTTTCTAAAAAATTTTGTGAACTGTGCGTTATGAATATATGTGTGAACATCGTTGAATTTTTACATAGAAATAGTATTAAATAATCAAATCTTAGGATTTTAGGAATCCGTTGGGTAGCAGTTCATAATGTAAGCCTATACAATATGTATGAGAGGCATTTACTTAGTTCACTTTATGTATTTAATCCAAAACTTGCTTGGTTAATCTTGCCTAGGTTGTAGGACAGTTGGTTGGTTCATGATGATAGGTTGTGTTTGAATAAGTCCACTCATAGGCTAAAATACCGATCAAATTAGAATAAGTATTCCTAGATCCTAACTTGAGCCTAAGTTTTCCTATTTTCTTGTTTTAAACTTCGCACCTTCCAATTTAATTACAGTGAACATGTTTTGGCTCTGGTCCCTCCTTGGATACTATATAACTCAAATCAGGAAAATTGCCTCAGTGGAGAGTGGATATCGTAGGGGTGCATAGTTAAAAATGGGTATGAAGAAGGGTGTTAAATAAAATAAAAGAAAATAGGGTTAGGTGTGGTTGAAAAGTGTGAAAAAAATAAAAAGGAAAGAAAAAAAAGAAGGGAGAACAAAAAAAACAAGGTGAAGTAGTGGATCCAATAATGTTAGTGTAGTGTCAAGGAGGGTGAGTCACTATTTCCCATATGTACCACACCTGCCCCCAAGTCTACATTACAAGAGAATCCCTATAGAGATCCAAGTCTAACTGGCTGAAAGACAAAGGTATTAAAAATAGGACATGCATATGGTATTATATGCATATTGTTTGAACTTCTTATGAGAGAGTGAGTGTTTTATGTATTCCCTGCATTGAAATTCATGATGATACTATGACAGATGGGACTTCCTTGCTATGAGGTTACATGAGTTGTATTGTTAAGTGCTCATTTGTTCGGGTAATGTCAATTGCATGTCTGCTTGGTTGTTTGTTGCTAACAATGCTATCACTTGATTTCTTTGTGACATATAGTTGTGCTACATGAATCAACATAGTAGTTTAGAATATTTTGACTAAGAAAGGGTAGTAAAATTTTAGCTAAAAAGATTTAACTATCGTAGGTGCCTTAGGTTTCTTATAGTTAAGCATCGTATTTGTTTGTTATGTGTTAGTTTCTTGATGTCTCCCAAATTATACCTCAAAAAACATATAACGTGGTCAATGTCAAATATAGAACCGAACAAACATTAAGGTTGAAACCATAGGGAATAGGACGAATATTTCTCACAAACTTGCTGAAGTAGCCTAAAAAATGAAAAAAAAAAGTAAATGGGGATATTTTGTAAGAATAATATCAAAAGTAACAAATCTTGGTTGCTTTGATCGAAATCAATATGACATGAATAATAGGATTATGTTTCCCTTGACTTCCTAAATCCATAGATTTATCAAGCTCCATCAAACTATGCCAATACCTTGTATCCAAAATTTGATAAGAAATATATCACCAACCATCTTGTGAATGCTTTGGTGAATTTGACCCATTACCTTTTGTGTCTCAGAGTGTCGTCTTACTAACCCTTATCTTAGATCCCAAATTAGCTTGAGTGTCAAGTTAATTAGATGAGGGTTGGTAGCCTCATATTACTATCGCGATCTTCTTTTCCTAATCTCTACCTCTCTTTTGAAGTAAGTAGTGAATACAGACAGGTTCTTAATGTTGGCCGGCATTAAGAAAACAGTAAAATCAAAGATGATCACTATGCATTCAAGAATATTAATCAAGAATGATTTTCACTTCCTTTACATCAATATTTCACCAGGGTTCCTACAATTCTAGTTAGGTGATTTAGCCACTCATGTTTGCTAGAACATCCATCGAATTCATCAAAGAAAGAATATGAATAATCTTACAATAATTTTAGAACAAAACCTAGAATTTAAAATTAATAATCAACCGTAAAACCAAGAACAAAGGATTCCAAGATCAAAACTCGAATCTTAGAATCAATATATTATTGTGAATGTAACTAGTGTGTAAACTAACAAAAAGTCAAATCTTAGATTCTCAAATGTTTATCCTCTGAAACCTATAGAGGCACCTATGACTATCACAGGTACCACTTACGAGAAGTAAGTAACCCCGTAAGTGGTCCTTCTACACTTTTTCATCATCTCCTCTTCTCTTCATCTCTAAAAACTTAATTTTCTGCAATAAAAAAAAACAAAAATACATCATATCTAACAAAAAGAACCTAATTGCTTGCATATTTGTTTGGTTTCAAGTATTTTAAGTGCCCTGAAATCATGGCACATCATTGACAGGGGACATGCAAATATTCAAAGTTGAGGGTGTTGATGTTCCAAGGTTTCATGGATCTTTCAATGCTTAAAACAAGGAAATTATGCAAGTACTTAGATATTCTTGTTAGATGTGATGTGATTTTGAGTTGATTTTGTAGATAAATAAAATTCGAATCCAAGAAAGAGATAAAGTTATGAAGAGTAGCAGAGAAGGCTACCTACGAGCCAACCTATGGCTCATAGGTAGAACCTACGAGCCCATAGGTACATGTTCTGAAGATTCTGTATGTTGATGATGTACTCTGATTCCTATGCCCTCTTCCTACAAAGTGTAGGTAATACGTATAAACCGTATATTGCCTTATAGGTAGGTGTTCAATAGCTGAAGATTTCTCTGATTTCCACAAGCCTACTTAGGCCTGATAGGTACAACCTACGACCCGTAGGATGCCTCATGGGATATTACCGACACAAGTTTCATACATTGTTTTAGATAGGTTTTATTTTGTATCCATAAATACCCCTAGAGGGTTTTATGAATATTTGGACTCTTTTACAATAATTTATGCAGTTTATACATATTCTATATTGTTTGAGTTTTGAGATACACTATTGATCTTGGAATTATTGTTCTTAGTTTTTAGGGTTTATAATTAATTTGAGATTTTGGATTTTCATTCTTATTCTTTGTAAGTTCATTCATATGCTTTTATCTATGAATTGTATGTGTGTTTTTAAAATCATGAGTAGCTAAACCTCATAACTAGAATTGTGGAAACCTGGTGAATTAACAAGGCAGAAAAAGTGGAAAGTCATTTTAGATTGGTGTTGGGATTTCTTCACTTTGATTTCTTTTTTAATGGTTGAAAAGGTTAGGAACTCGCCTGTATTTGGTACTTTCTTAAGAGAGATATAGAAATTAGAAAAATGAGATCTGAATAGTAATTTAAAACTACCAACTCTTGTTGCATTGTAGCACACATGCAAGTTTACGTGGTCACTCAAGTAGTAAAGTGGCCTTTTAAATCCAAGTATCGATACCATATGGACTTGTGCTTAGCAAAAATCAAATTCTAGACTCACTACGAAGATTGAACAAGTGCAAAAGTATCCAATAGCTTTTGAGAATTGAAAATTAAAAGCAACCACAAACAATGCAATAACAATAAAGTGCTTGAAAAATAATGGGGAGAAACATAGGTTTAAAGAACTAAAAATAATCCTACTTAGTTGTATAACTTGGTTAGTTTAGTTAATTATCTTGGTTGTCGGTTCACAAGGTTGATAACATGACTATCTTCTTTCGAGCCTCTAATCGTCTATCGAGCTTAGTCTCACAATAACATTATTGAGAAGGGATGCGAGAACTAAGATAAATGCAGTTATATTTCATATTATATATGAAACAAATAGGGAAAGTTAGGTATATTCCCATCCTAAACTCAAATCTTAACTTCGAGCCCTTGAATGAATAAGATCCTACTCCATACATCCCACATTCTAATCTATTGTTCCTCCTTCTAGACTCACAATAGAAATATTATTTTATTCTAAGGGTTGCAGATCTATAGAATAGTAAATACAAGGATATTCATAACTAAATATGATAATAAATATATACTAACTAAATTATAAGCACAAGTAATCATGTTTTTGGCCTCAACCCTAGATGAGGGTGTTCAGCTGCTCATGGTCTTACAACGAATTGCAATTAAGAAATTCATGTACAAAAATAAAAAGTAAACTAAAGAAAATACAAAACCCTAATCAAAAATTCCTAAAGTGTTTTTCAATCCCTATAATTCATCCAAGGTGCTTTGTAACACCCCGATTTTCTGAACCAAAATGCTACACGGTGCTTATGACCCTGAAGGACCACAAGCTAACCCATGACTGATATCTGTATCTATACACTACAATATATGATGTAATAATGTTGAAAAACATAAAAAATAGGCCGTAAGGTTCAACTAAATAAAATATCTGACAAATGTAATAGACATATGGGTGGTAAATACCCAAAAACAACTAAAGTCTGAATCAAATTTGAACTAAATCTGAAAGCCTCTAAATACTGTCTGAGTTAGGAGTTGAAGGAACATGTCTCCAACTAACTCCATCTAGTAAAACTGAACTGAAATAATAAATGAAATAAAATAATATCATCCTCAAATGGATGAGGACTCACTACAACCCTATGACTGAAATGCTACTGCTGATCTGGAACACGTGCCTCTGAACCTATGGTGTAACATAAGAGAAAGCACCATAGCGTAAATGCGTCAGTACGTCTGAATGTACTGATTATATGAGTGAGGTAGGCTAAATGCAAAGGATTATATGCATGAACAATGCTGACAAATATGAACGTGAGAATACATATATGCATAAGCAACTATAACTGAACTCATGGTGATACTGATTGCTGAGTCCGAATACTGATGACATGACTTTACTGATACTGAGATACTGAATAGATGAATGACTATTTTTGACAGTTTAAATTATGAAGAATTAGTCTGATTGACTATGTCTACATTCTTGAAACTGAATACTGATAATATAATCTATGACAACTGACATAATTGATATAACTGTGATGATCGACAAGACCGATGTAAATAATATTGAGAAACTATATTTAACAGTCTGAGTTCTGTTCTATATGGAGTAACTAAATTTGAGCTCAGTCCTATCTAGCGGGTGATCTTTAAATCTGATGATTCTGATTCTGTTTAGCTATAGTTGAGATCAGTCCTGTCTAATGGTTGATCTTGAATTCTATATATATTGATAAGGATTGACTGTCTCTAATAGTACTGAATCTATTCTACTAAACTGAATTGACTATATCTGACAGTCCTGAATCTGTAACTAAAACTGTAGGATGTATTTATCTAACCGACATGCCCCATGCTAAGCTGACTGGGGTCCAATCCATGCCCTGACTGGAAGGGTGTCAGTACCACACCACCAGTAAAGATAACTACTGTGGAGTCAGTCCTAATCTAGTGGGTTACTCCTTGGATCAGTCCTATACATATAAATGTGCTAATGGGTGACCCCAAAGCATGCCAGTCCTATCTAATGGGTGACATCTCGTACCTACGCTGGCTACGTAGTTCTGGAACTTAGGGATTGCTTCTAAGGATCTCTGTCCTTTGAAGCGGTTGAGTCCTCATCCCTAGGCTTACTCGGTGCTGAATCCTACTCCCATCTGAAATACACTGAACTGGATAACTGAGCGAAACTGAATAACTGAACTGAACTGATTAGCTGAAATAATGCTGATTAACTAAACTGATACTAGTGGTATTATTTAGTGAAGCTAAACTAAGTTTACTGAGTTCCTTTGACTGAAGAAACGTACTGAGTTCTGAGTACTGACTGAGAGTACTGAAATTATTGTGATCGCTAGGAATACTGTTGTTACTGAGATCATTGAGATTACTGAGTACTGAGGTTACTGAATTACTGAGACTGCTGAGATTTCTGAGTTTTCCTGAGTCACATGACTAACAGAATTCTATAGACCATCACTTGACTGAGAGTATGGTGATAACATGACATGACACTAGGCATACAACTATATTATTTCGGGTACAAGTACCTCTATGACTCGACGGAAGGAAACTGACACCCATGACTGACTTGATCATAAGAATAGAGTCCACAATTCACAATATCATAAGTAAGGGATTTCATACTACACTTGGTTCTCAATATCTTATACATGGAAGGGGATGCGCACAACATGTATATACTCGCGTTGCTCCAATATCATACTCATTCTATATCACAACAATAACACACAACAATAACGTGGAGTTCATGTGGAATCATAAAGAATAGAACCCGGGCTTGTCATTTAAGCACTATTAAGTCATAAAAACATGGATTCTATCATTCTTGGCATTTTATCAAACACCTTACATGCACAACTTAGGGCATAGGTGTACTTATCAATTTGACAATCTTAATCCATCCAAAATTTATGAGTTTCAACTAACCTACTCACATGCTTCATTAAAAACACATCAATATACAACCTTGGATCCAAACAACAATCATCAACATGATTATAGCCATAACACAACAAGGAAATCACAATTTATAATTTAAAACATAATTCTTTAGCTGCATAGATGAACACTATGCATACGTTAAAGCTTGATCTTGAAAGAGATCTAATATTTCTTGAAGGTTCTTGAAGAAATCCTTAGGCTTGTTCTTGATTTTTCTTGACTAGGGTTTAACCCCTTTGGGAGACAATGTTCTTGTGCTTGAGGAGATGATCTTGAGAGAAAACCCTAATCTTGTGGTTGAGAGTGTATTAGAGAGCTTTTTGAGATGTTTAACTACAGAGAAGAAAGATAATACTCTCCTTGAGGGTTATAAGTCATGGGAATTGAAGGAAAAGACCAAAATACCCTTGCAAAAACGTCCCTCAATTGTTGGAAAAAAAATACCTGACGACATTTGTGACAAGCTGTCTTACTAGTGATAGGTCGTCACGAATTGTCATCACAAAAAGGTGAAATCTTGGTTTTCTGGTTAAGCTTGACGACATTGGTGATAGGCCGTCATGGGTGTGACGGCTTGTCACAAAATGTCATCACTGGGAGTGAAAATCTGCCCAGGGCTGACGACATTGGTGATATGCCATCACGGACATCACGGCTTGTAACAAATGTCGTCACTCAGTTTCCCAGTCTGACATGCCAGAGTAAAATGGGCATAACTCCTTGCTCCGATATCGGATTTAGGTGAAACTGGTAGCATTGGAAAGATAACTCAATTATCTATATTTTGATGGGTCCAGCACTGAAAAATTCTTAGTATAACGAGAGATATTCTCATTTGAAGTTGAATATATCAATATCCTTCCCAAGAATTCAATCGGTAAGGAATGTTTTGATTCGTCTGATAGCTGGGAGTTATTTGAAGACTTAATATACATGTAACTTGATCATAAAACAATAAAAGAACCATGATGTAATATGCATAAGATTGAAACATGGAGCTAATAGTGGTTTGGATTTTTTAGGGTATTACATGCTTACAAAAATCCCCAAGTGTCCTATTTATAATATGACAAAAGTTGTATGTTTGGGTGCCTTAGGTGTACCATGCTGGTATTTCTCCGTGTTTAGGGTGTGGAATTCCCTTAAAGTAGATGCACACAATTTTTTACACATTTATTTTGTTTCTAAGGGAATGGGATGCCATTATCTTTGAGGTTCAATGGCGTGACATGCCCATGTGCTCAGAAACATCCGATTTTGTCATCGATTGCTCCTTCATTTTGGCTTTGCATTCCTCACTTATTAGGTGTATTTACTCTTCACTTGCAGATTGTTTAGATTCCAAAAAATGATCTTAACATCATACATGTTATCATATAACATAAAATAAAAATCATTAGTTCATACAATACTACAGAGTTCAAACAAGTAGACTAGAACCAAGCATAGCTCAAGCTAGCGCAACTAGTTTCATCGTCAAAACTCTATTTGATATTTTTGACTCTTATCTTGTTTCAACTGAACCTTAAAAACTATAAAAATGTAACTACACAAATATTTACACAATTATACCCTTAATAACTTATTACACAAACTATAATTCATTGAGATAAACTAGAACAACGCATAGCTCATGCTAGTAACACTAGTTTTCTCGTCTAAACTCTGAGGGACCAAATTAATTCTAAACTTGTTTAAATCACAACTTAAACATTATAATCAAGTATTTTAACAAATATGTTCTCAATTATATGAATATCACCTCATTAATAATACAAGAAGTTCTCAAAGCAAAGCTACACAAATATAGACTATTAATATTAGGTGTATACATCCACCTAAGATCATCTCCCCACACTTAAAGCATTGTTCATTATCGAACAACTCTTTACATTAAGAACAATATAAGTAAGACTCTAAAATTACTACTACAATCAAGATACTAAAGCTAGAACTACAATGACTATAGGAATAGCAAGTTCCACACAAAGCATCCCATATACAATTGAAAGCTCATGAACATTACTTCAAAACACTTTAGCCTCAAAATTGTCTCCATCAAGTTGACAAAATCATGTATATTACCCAATCAAAAAGATTCTATGAATCACCTAACTATCATCAAACATGTGTCCATACCACAAGATAGATTTACCCATATTCACTCATAAAGATGTAATTTACCATAAGAATACAAAAATGGTTATAAGAATCAAATTACGCTCACTCTTATACATGTCACATAAGATGAAGCCTAGGTTTTCCCTTATTATAGTGCTCTACTAATATAAAAATATTTGAACTCAAGATCAAATAGGACTTTAAGGATTGTAATAAATGGGTAGGAACTATTTTGGCCTGTAATAGTGACTATCTTCCCTAATCACTTTAATACAATGCGTTATACATTGAAATCCTCTCTTAAAAACCAATTTATACCACTCTTATCTTTCCACTTCTTTTTTGCTTTACCCCACCTCTTTAATCTAGTTCACATATATTACGGAGGGAGCATTCTCTATCACCACATGATTAAATTTTGAGCACTTTTCTCTTTTTATCATATTACTCCCTATAACAACACAAACTTTTTCAACCCCAATAGCTACTACTTTGGGGTTTCACCTCACCTCTTTCCTTCTTAAATTTCACACTCCTTAACCGTATTAATTATTCAACTAAAGTTCTTAGGAGCTTTGGATTAAATTAAGATCATCCAAAGAAGAAGAATAGTCTAGGTATGAGGACCAAAGAATAGGCTAAAGGCTTAGTAGGGCTATCTAAGATAATGAAACAATGGTAGATAAAAGGGGATTTAAACATGGCTATTAAAGAAATGCATATCCCATTTCCTAAACCCAATTTTTTTTTACACACCCAGAGGACAAGTTCTAGAAGTCAATACGTAGTAAAAAATAGAACAAAAGCATCACATCACACATGGCATATGATCAACTCAAGCAGGATAATTATAGATTCTCAACCAAGCAAAAACACAAATTCAGAATTAAGCCTACATCTTATAATAGTCATAAATATAGGCCTAGGTGTCTCAAACGTAGTCATTCAACATAATAAACATGCTATCACATTCAAAACCACATGTATCATGTAATCACATATAGCACCTAAAAAGAACATCCCACTTATTCCTAACACAAAAATTTTAAAATTTACTCTTAAAAATGAAAACGAAATACTAGGTTCAAAGGACACTCCCTCAGAAAAGAACTGAAAAGAAAAACCAAAGGGTGGGTGAAGTATGCGCCTAGTAGGCTGACACCAACAAAAACTAAACAAATAAAGAGGAATTTTTTTTTATAATTTTTAAAAATTTAGTTAAAAACTAGAAAACAATAGCATAAATTCAGAATTAAGCCTACATCGTATAGATTCATAAACATAAGCCTAGGTGTGTTAAACGTAGTCATCCAACATAATAAACATGCTTTCATGTTTAAAACCACCTGCATCGTGTAATCACATATAACAACTAGCAAGAACATCCCACTTATTCCTAACACAAATATTTTAAAATTTACTCTTAAAAATGAAAAGGAAATACTGGGTTCAAAGGACACTCCGTCGAAAAAGAATTGAAAATACACACCAAGGGGTGGGTGAAGTATGCACCTACTAGGATGACACCAACAAAAACAAAACAAATAAAGAAAAAATGTTTTTGTAATTTTTTAAAAATTTGGTCAAAATCTAGAAAATATCTAAAAATTAAAATCCTATAGCACCACTTAACCCTAAACCATTGGAAGATTCTCCACCCGACACTTAAAAACATACTTTTTCCCTAAAGTGTAATTCAAAAGCAAGGGTAAAAATACTACCTAAGGCCTCTAGGACTAGCTAGTAGCATCTTTAATCATCAATGTGTTCTAGTGGACACCACACCCAACCTTTTCCATGCTTCTTAGCTCAGATTTCTTATACTCTACTTCCCATCAACCTGTGACTCAACAAAACAAAAACAAAATTAAAAGTGAAATAAAACTAAAATACCAAAATAAAATACCTACCTTAACTTGGGTTACCTCCTCAGTAGCGCATGATTTAGTGTCACGGCTTGACCCACATCACTACTGTTCATTCAAAATTCTTCATCCTTTTCCTCCTTCTCAGAGGCCTTTTTCTCACTTTTTTTTGACCTTTTTAGTATGTACTCTCAAGGTTTGTATCTATTTTCAACACCAGCCTTTTTAGGATCCTTCTCAAGTTTTTCAACTTTGAGCTTAAACAGTGGCTTAGGCAACTCTATGAGATAGTCCAAAGAGGTCATTATTAGTTTTCACTTTACACCCATACTCATCCACTTCCATAACTATGCTCAGGCATAAATTCTTATATTATGAAAGTGGATTGAGTGGTTTGTATACTTTAAAGACCATCTCTTCATCATCCAATCTCATCTTTAGCACGCCCACTCTTACATCAATTAGTGCTCCTCGCATTGCTAAGATTTGATGTCCAAGTATGATTGGTACCCTATCATCTGTATCATAATCAAGTACAATAAAATTAGAAAGGGTAATGAACTTACCAACCTTAATGGTGGCATCTCTAATGATTTCTTTGGTATGTACTCTAGTCCTACCTGCCATTTGTAGTACCATATAACATGGCATCGGCTTTTCCAAACAAAGAGTACTAAACAATGATAGGGGCCTTAAATTTATACTTGCCCCCAGGTCACTTAAGGCATGGACCACATCATTATAACTAGCTTATATGGGGAGGGTCAAACTCGCAAGGTCTTTTAGCTTCTTGAGCATCTTCCTTATCACTACCAAACTGTACTCCTTATTAAGTATCGCTGTGTTAATATCCTACAGCTTTGTCATATAAGTCACCACGTCCTTCAAGTACTTAGCATACTTAGGCATGCCTTGCAAAACAACTAACAAAGAAAGATTAATGTGAAGTTCTCAGAATGTGCAAAGAACTTGTTAAAACATGCCTCCTTATCCTTTTTAAGATTTTTAGGAAATAGTGGTGGTGATCCTTCTTAGCCATGCTGAGCAGCCGTGTTTTCAGGTACTCAAACTTCCCTAAATTTTTAGTCTCTATAGTTTTATCTTGCTTATTCTCTACTTGCTGTGGGAATAACTCTTCCTGTATATCTTGATTTTTCTTAGAACGTCTATTAATGAGATATTTACCACTCCTCAAGGTGATTACCATAACCTACTTTGGATTCTCCATATCACTAGGCAAACCACCTTGGGGTCTGGTACTCTAATTTTGATCTAATTGCCCCAATTGTGTCTCTAAGTTCTTTTGAGCAAGTTTTTAATTTTTATCCCAACAGGCATTTGTTCTTGATTGGCCAAGATCTTCTTTAATGACTTTTTAATATTATTGGCATATATGTTTTGTTGCTGCTGAAACTATTGAATCTCATTGCTTCCTCCTCATGAATAGTTGGGTTGACTCAACCACTTTTTATTATAGGTAATCCCATAAGTTCCCTTCTATGAAATGACTAAAAAAGTTTACCAACATCATATTTTCTCCATATAAGTCTGTAAATTGAATGCTGATACCATAAATCTCATATCAAGATGGAATCTGCTGAACTGCATTTACCTGAGCTTACGATTGATTCATACTCAACTTGTTGAATTGTGTCATCATCTGATTCTGAAGAGCTGACAATTGGGCAGCAAAAGTTATGACACTATCAACCTCAATCATACCCACAGGCTTTTTCACTACACTTATGGAGATATCATCATGCCAATCAGGATTAACTTGTGAAATTTGGTTCAACAAGGTATATAACTCATCATAAGTTTTTTCCAATTCTTGACCACCTGCAGCTGAATCTAGTAAAATCTTTATGTTATAGTCAAAAGCTTCAACAAAAGTATAAGGTAATACAATGTTGATCTATTGGTGATTTGGGAAATCCCACAGAAGAGATTTGAACCTCTCCCAAGCATAATACAATTTCTCATCTGACTTCTACTTAAAACTCAAAATATCACTATGTAACCTTGAAGTTTTGCCATATGGAAAGAATTGAGAGAGGAATTTCTTTGCCAGATCATCCCATGTAGTATGAAGTTTGAAGATTCTGCCTTCAACTATTTCTTTGCTTCCCCTAAAAGTAAAAAAGGGAAGAGCGTGAGCTTCATATAGTTTGTAGAGACTCAATTAAGGATGAAGCTTTCACTAATCTCCAAGAAATTCTGCAAATAGACCTATGGATCCTCATGTGAAAGGTCTGTGAATTGCCCACTACTATGCAATAGTTACACTATATTCTGTTTAAACTCAAATCTACCTCCAGGTGTCGGTCTATGGATAGTGAATGTAACATTGGTTGTTAGTGGGATTAAAAATTCACAAAAAATACTGTGGGCTGGTGGATCCTCATCCATAGGTGTAAGAATAGCTTCCTCTTGATGAATTTGAGGTATCTAACAGAGAAGTATTATTTCTCTTCTTAACTGATGTAAGCATAGCTCTGGTTTATGATATGGGTCAATCAAATCCCTTTCCTTTGCCAGCTTACTTGAGTTTCATACCTGTACCTACAAATTCAAAAGATAATATCAAGTTTGTAGCTTTTAACAAACCAAATATCAAAACTAAAAATAAGACATTTCCAAGTTTAAAGTCCCCGAAAACGATGCCAAAAGCTTGTTGTATCCTAACACACACGCAAGTGTAAATGGTCACCCAAGTAGTAATGTGGCCTTTAAAATCCAAGTATAAGTCCCACAGTAACTTTTAATCACCAACAATCTAATTCTAGTCTTACTAAGAAGATTAAGAAAGTGCAAAAGTAACCAATAGATTTTGAGAATTGAAAAATAAAAGTAACCGCAAACAATGCGATAAAAATAAAGTGCTTGAACAATAATGAGGAGAAACTTCTGGTTAACACACTAAAAACAATACAACTTAGCTATATAATCTCATTAGTTTAGATAATTAGCTTGGTTGTTGATTCACGAGGTTGATAACATGACTATGGTCTTCCGAGCCTCTAATCGCCTATCTAGCTTTGACCCACAACTACATCGTTGAGCGAGGATGCAACAACTAAGATAAAATCATTTATATTTAAGCCCATATCCCTATCCTAAAGTAAAATCTAAAGTTCAATCCTTTGAATGATTAAGATCCTACTCCATACATCCCATGTTCTAATCTATTATTCCTCCTTCCAGGATCATAATAGAAATATTGATTTATTCTAAGGATTGGAAATCAACCATAGATAAACAACACTAGATGAGGATGTTTAGCCGCTCATGGTCTTACAAAGAATCGAAATTAAGAAATTCATGTAATAAAATAAAAATCAAACAAAAGTAAAGATTAATAAAACTAATTTAATCATACTCAAGTGTTTTTAATCCTCAAAAGTTGCCCAAGGTTCTTACAAAAAGTCCCAAGTGTCCTATTTATAATATGACAAAAGTTGTCTATTTTGGTGCCTTTGGCGTGCCACGTTGGTGTTGCTCCGTGTTTAGGGAATAGCACACCATTGAAATGGATTCAAATGTTTTTGAAAGATTTGTTTTCTTTGTAAGGGAATATCACTTCCTTATCTCAGAGTTACAAGTGCGTGACACCCCCATGTTCTCAGAAACGTTTGATTTCATTATCGAGTGTTCCTTCATTTTTCCTTTGCATTCCACACGTCATGGGTATATTTTCACATCACTTTCAATTTTTTTAGAATAAAAAAATTATATTAAAATCATAAATTGTCTTCGTTAAAATTAAAAAACAAGCATTAGTTCTTACAAGTTAAATCAAGTAGACTAGAACCAAGCATAGCTTAAGCTAACACAACTAGCTTCATCGTCTAAACTCTATTTGATCTTTTTGGCTCGTAGATTGTTTAAATTGAACATTAAACACTATAAAAATTGTATTCCACCATATATTTACACAATTATACAATTAATAACTCATTACTCACACTAGAATCCGTCGAGATAAACTAGAACAACACATAGCTCAATCTAGTAACACTAGTTTTCTCGCCTAAACTCTAAGTGATCAAATTGATTCTAAACTTTTCTAAAACATATGTTAAACAATATAATCAATTAGGTTAACACATACATGCTCAATTACATTAATATCACCTCATTAATCAAAGAAGAATTGGACAAAACAAAGCTACACAAGCATTGATATGACACTTAGGTGCATAAATCCAACTAAGGTCACCAACCTTCATCTAATTAACTTAAGACCAAGAGAAAATGGTTAATATGAGATCCTAAACAAGGGTTAGTGGTGAAACACACTAAAATCGAGAGGAGATATGTGAACTTCACCCAAACTAAGGTAGAGAGACAGTTAGGTGGTACATAACTTGTTAGATTTTTTAAGCAGGGCATCGAGATAGTTTGACAAGTACAAAAAGACTGCGGAGTTATGAAGTCAGGGGGAATATAATCCTAGTAATCATCTCATAACCATAAAAACCTTAATTTCCCATCATTTTTATAGTTACAATTGTTTTTACAAAACCCCCCATCTTGTTTGGCTTGATATTAGATAAGTGACCATTTTATACTTTTTGGAGTTATAATTTGGGCAGCATCTATAACCTCTGTCAAGATGTTTACAAATTATCTCAATTAATCTTGCTGACAAAGACCTTTGACAAGGATTTTACAATATATTTTAATCAACCTTGTTGGCAAAAAACCATGGCCAAGGGTTTTATAAATTGTTTTAATCAACCTTGCCAGCAAAGACCTCGGTCAAGAATCTTATGAAGTGTTTCAATCAACCTTGTATGAAACGACATCATCCAAAGATTTTATAAAGAGTTTCAATCAACCCTGATGACAAAGACCTGGGTCAAGGGTTTTATAAAGAGTTTCAATCAACCTTCATAACAGACCTTGGTCAAGGGTTTTATAAAGTGTTTTCTTCATTTTTGTCAAAATAGCGTTTCTCAGTAGAACCATCTCATGAATATGAATAAATAAAATAAGGATGTATGATCATATACAATTCTATTTGAAGATAATGAATCAATTCAATAATTACATAAATGTTACGACCCGAAACTACCCCCTAGTCATAACACGGTGCTTAGAATCACAAGTGACTCTAAGTTAACCCATAGCTTAGCAAAACACTAATAATATAGATAATAACTGATAAATACTTAAACAATAGTTGAATTATATAATATATTAAACATTTAAAGGAATCAAATCATTAATAATCAAATCTAAGATCAAAAGTCGGACATCTAACTATAAGTATGAAAAGCCTCTACTAAGATGAGTTATTGGGACAAGCCCCCAGCTAACTCTAACTGTATGAAAACCAAAAATGATAAAGACAAAATGAAATAAAATATTGACTCTGTCCCTCGCATAATGAGGACTCACCAAAACTATTGCTGCTAATATGGGAACAGATCATACTAGTTGCAATCCAAATGCCTAGCATTATGACCAATATTATGAGACAATATTGCACAAAGAAAATATACAGTCAATACTTTACATGTACTGAGTATGTAAGCTAGGATAATATTGATATAAGCTAAAGATGGAACATATATCATGATAACTAGAGCAACACCAAGTAAGAACATGTGTTGTAAAAGATACTATACAACTAAATACAAGGTCATGCAAGAATTTGAAATCCAAATTGTAAACTGTGGATGATGGGAGTTATTAATAACCAACATACCCCAATTTAAGCTAAATGGGGTCCAACTTGTAACCCAGCTAGAAGGATGTTCAACACGGTGCCAAGGGTACAAACACTGACTAATGTGAATCCACTAAATTAATGTCCAAAAGGACTAAGGTTCCAAGCCTAGTCTTACGGGTGATGCTTTTAACCAAAGTTAGTTCCATAGTTCTAGTAATTAGGGACTTCTACAAAAGGTCTCAACCTAACTAATGGATAAGCCCTCATCCTTGCGTCTACTCGGTGCTAAGTACTACTCTCTACTGAAGGACACTAATGACTATAAATCTCAATACTAATAATAATTTGAAGATTTATCATAAATGCATTATATATAAGAATTTAAAAGTATATTCATGAAATCCTAGGTCATCAGGTATTCATAACTCACCATCTCTAAAGAATGCAATTATTATGTAAATTTTATAAGTAGAACGTATTTATAGAATTCAATAACTCAGGTCCAACAATGATGGATTTTATAATGTAACTCGGGTTGAGATCATGGCTAACTAATAACACTAAAATTTATGCTAACATGGTAATTATAACTCATTAACACCAAAGGGCTATGATATCAATGAATTTACTAATATCCATAAACCCCAAATTGTGAAAATAAACTAAATTAAAGTGTTGGGTTAACTTTAGGACTTGATAGGTGAAAAGGGAACTGTAACGACACAAAATCACATCCTGGGATATCACACGGTGCTTAGGACTACAAGTAGCCCCAAGCTAACCCTTTGAGCCTATCACGTCTCCTAATAACTCATTCAAGAAGAAATATACAAAACACTGGAACTGTCATATCAAATAAAAGGAAATACAAAGGTAATACTCAGTCCAAACGACCACAATACTGGAAATCTCAATTTAACCACAGTTTGATAACTAGTCTGACATAGCCTGTACTACTCCATGAACTCGAGAGTTGTTGGGACAGGTCCCCAACTGACTCAAACTGAACTGAAAGTAATAACATAAGCACTCGAATACTGAAATTTCTGAACATAGGTCCTCAAACCATGATGACTTACCACGGTAGAAATGTAGATAAAGGTACTTGGGAATCACTGACGATGCTGGGACTGAGCACCTGAACCTACATTATAAGACAATGTAGCACATAGACGTATATGTGGATCAGCACCTGGGAATGTATTGAGTATATGGGGGTGTATGCATTTACATAAAACAATATCAATACTCTTTAATCAAATCATGCATGAAAATAGGAATGACTCACATGGCTAGAATAAGTCTAAAATGTAAAGCTCATAAATCATGTAGAATGAAGCATGTAACACAAATCTCGTGAGTTATTATACTTTTGCTTTAAAATTTGTGCTCTCCTCTTATTCTCATTACTCATAGGATGAAGGAAGCTTAAAATAAGACTTTCAACTCATGCATATGTTTCATAGAGAGTAAAACTTCTTTAGTGCTCAAGAACTTATAACTCATTTGAACTCAAACACTTGGAACTCGTAATCATATGACTTTGGTTTAAAAACTGATGATCAACTCTTATTAGTAGACAAAAATCCTTCCTTTTTTGGAAAATACTCAAAAGCAATTCGTTCACTTTCAAAAATATCTCACCATAAGGATTTAGTGAAATTATTCTATCTCAATGGAAAATACTTTTGTTTAGGAGGTTCTCTTATCCGACATTAACAATGCGAGATGCATGGAGTCCAACGTCTTGTCCTCCTAAGGAAGAAACCTCACATTGGGGAGAGCCGTCATACTCTTGCCAAAGAGTATAACCTCAATTCAGTGATCACTTATCTCGGCCTCGGGCCCAATCATCTGGACCTCAGGTCTAAAATCTCAAATCTACAATGGCATGTAGTTCTGTGGTAAGAAACCATGGTAACTTACCCAATTCGGTGCTAAATACTACTCCCTTTAGTTTATCTCGCTCATCTCATGGAAATCCACTTTTAAAAAAATCTCATGGTTCAAAAGAACCCAATAATCAAACTTCTAATCTCATGTGGTTGAGTGGATTTCCGAACTCTATAACCATTAGCTCAAAACATTTCTCAATAGTCTCAAAATACTCAAATCATGGGTGCTTATAGCACAATAGTTCATGATATTGCAGTCTCAAGTAGGGCTTAATGACCCATAATTCAATATCAAGTTAAAACTCATCATAATGCTTAATAGATAGCATATAGATTCATAATTTATGTAGAAATCTGGAAGTTACAGAAATTTGTCTCAAAATATCAACATACTCATATACTTCAATTTCTGGAACATTGAAACTCTTAAATTCTCAAGGAGTAACAACATAGGGTATAAACCCAGTTTCAATTTCTTAAGAAAACATGCAAAATTATGCTATTTGACTTTCAATTCATGGGAAACATCAAGTTATTGTAATAAATAACAATGGGTGAAAAACCCTAATTCAATATCATGTAAAATCTCATAGATTGGAGAAAATTATAGTTTAAATAAGCCTTTGGGCACTAGGGTGAAAGAATTACCCTTGTTCAAAACCCCATATACCTTAGATTATGAAATTGGATGAACAATGTTACTTCAAAATCTTCTTCTTACTCTTGAGAGAGGGCTCTTGAAACCCTTGAACTTGGTGAACTTAAATCTCAACTCAATTTGTAGAATCTGTGGTGAGTTCTTGGATTTCTTGGAGAAGGTTTTAGATTTGATCTTGAGGGAGAAACCCTAGCTCTCTTGTGTTTTGGATGATGGATGAAGTCATTTTCTTCATTTGGAATATATCTGGTTGATAAAAGAACGGAAATACCAAAAAATCCCTTTAAGAAAATAACTTAAAATACTGATCGGAGGCTGCAACGGTCCATCGCTAGCATGATGGTCCGTTGGATCGTCTTCCGCACGTCAGTCAACAAAATAACACACTGCCTTAATGTGACAGTCTAAGCAATGGTCCGTTGCAAACCTGATGGTCTATCGGATCATCCGTCGCACGTTGGCCAGGATGAGGCCACACTGCCTCAGCAAAGACAGTGTCAGTGACGGTCCATCGCCCTGGCCATCACACTTGGGCCAGAAAAGGGAGTTACTACCTTGGGTTTGATGGTCCATCGCAGACTCGGCAGTCCATCGTACCTGGGCGGTTCTGACAGCTCTCAGTAAAATGGCCATAACTTCTCACCCCGATGTTGGATTTGGACGAAATTGGTATTGTTGGAAAGCTAATTCAATTCTCTACATGAAAAAAAGTCAAATTTTATAAAAATCTATATGTTTTAAACACCAATCACTTGGGAATTCACTTCTCAATCTTTTAGGGCCAAAATTACACTTTACTTAACACTCTCTTAGGCTCAGACTACGAGGGAACTTTACGGGGTCTTACAGGAACCCATTGATAAAATCCCACTTACCTAGAGATGAGAACCCTAAAGAATTCTTTAGATTTAAATGTCTGTGGAAGATGAATCCTAGATCTACCTAGGGAAAAAGAAATCACATCTTTTTTATTCTTAAACTATGTATCGAATGTTATTCTAAGTAATGAGAGATTAGGGTCATATAAACCCCATTAATGGCCCTTGAGATTCCCAAAATGAAATGGTTTTAATTTAACAAGAGTAGGAAAAGGTTGATTTGCCCCTTAAAATTTCCTATCTCAAAACTACAGAGAGGGACGTACGAGACCTTTCCCCGATCATTGGACCAACCTACAATTGTGGGTTGAACTCATGGTTGGGAAATGGATGAGAGATCCCTGAACATGATTAATCGATCCTTGGTATAATTGTTGTATCTACCAATGATCATACATGGGTTCATCTATTTTTTGGTTACATTAAGGGCATCTGTGGGACTCAAGATCGTGCTAGGGGATCATGGATTTAAAGCACATTTGTGGTTCTCTCTCATGTGATGAGGGTACACTTTGTCAAATCTTAGATATTGGGATTGTCTCGATTAGATGAGACTATTGTATGGTCATACAATGTAACCATGGTTGTGGTTTGGCTTGTGGTGTCCTACTACTGAGTAGTGCTTTACTAAAAAAAACATAGTTTTTTTACTCTAGTGTCGTATGAAGGAAAAATTAGAAGATTGGAAAAATAATTCAAATATATATTATTATATCGATTTGGGGCTCATAAATTCATCTAGAAATGGAAGTTATGCTTGTTTGAAGTTGATCACTCCTTTAGGGATCGATTGATAAGTGTGGTTTTGGCTAGGTTAGGACTAGGGGGATTTTGTGGCCTTGGTACTTGGACAAATCCCTTCTCATGTTGTTCATACCCTTCTCATGTTGTTCATATGTACTTAAAGCATGGTTCTAGACTTGGCGTAGATTTTTTTGGGGCTTTATAATATCTCCCTCTTGAGGTCATTGAATAGGAACTGACTGAGCTGAAAGATTAGGGGACAAAATATGCAATTCCCATATTTTCTTCACCACTTATCCTTATATTATTGTAACCCCTATGCACTACCTATACCTGATATTCACACACTAAGTTTTCTAAGAGTTGAACATTGATGTGGTGTTAGGTCGATAACTCAACCAAGGGTTAATTCGTACTTATGAATGCATGATATAGCATCGGAGTAGTTAGGTTACATGTAATAGAAGGAATTAATTAAGGGAAACTATTACCTTTACATGGAACATAGTTAGAAGGGAAAAAATGAGGGTACTTTGTCATTATGTCTGTCTCTATTTCCCAAGTATCTCTTTAAACAAACTAATTTCTCCAATGAACCATTAACAATGTAAATACTTTATTCGTCGACCAATGAACCTATTGGTTAAAGATTTAAATAGAGACCTCTTGGTAAGAGATACTATGGTTGACAGTACCCGAGCGCACACACAAGTGTACATGGTCTTATCAAGTAATAAAGTGGCCTAATGAAAGCCAACTATCGATCCCATAGGGACTTGGTTTAACAACAGTTTGATTTTAGTTCATAATTTAGATTTAACTGGTGCAAGAGTAACCAAAAGAGAGTTTGGAGTTTGTAAATTGCAAGTAAAGTAAGTAGTGCGTAAAGTAAAGTTCTTGGACAATCAATAGGAATTGAACCCAGGGTTGAAGAACTTTGAAGGATTGTACTATATTATTGAATTTCATTCATCAATTCACTTATCTTGGTTGTCGATTCATAGGGTTAATTGCATGATCATAGCCTCCCGACCACTAACCAATTACCTAATTTAGACATTACAACTACATCGTTGAGCGGAGATGTAATAATCCAATTAAGTTATTTATGCTATCATCCTATGTTTGAATCAAGTAAGGCATCTAAGTACATCCCTGTCCTAGATACTAATCCATATTCCTTATTTCATAAAAGACTACAAACCATAATTTGTTCAATCCCACTTTCTATCTCCCTATTCTTTCTTCCGAGTTCACAAGGTTGACAATGGGTTTATTCTAATGGTGATCAAGCCTCAACATAGTTAAAATAAGATTGAACGGACAACCAACAATGATAAGAGAATCAATGAAATAATATCAAAACCATAGAATTCATGTAGTTCTCTTTAACCCCGGAAAAAGGGTGTTTTGCCACGCATAGTAATAATCGTAATAACTAGTTTGTAATTAATGAGTAAGAACATGTATGAACTAAATTAAAATGATAAAAAACGAAGTAAAGAAGTTGTATAACCCTTCCTTGATGTTCCAATATGTCCAAATATCCATAATAATATGTAAAAAGATGTATTTACAGTATGCATACAAGTCCAAGCCGTGTAGGATTCAAATTGCACTCCTTGGTCATGTTTAAAGGTGGGTCACGGCGTGATGATTGCATGACTTGACTAGGGATCACGATGCAAGGATGGCTTGGCTTAATCATGGGTCACGATGAATGGATGTTTTGAGTCAAATGGGGGTCGCGACGTGAGGCTATCGCAACACCTCTCTAGAATTTGCTTCTAAAAAATTGGTTAAGTGTTAGATGTTCCACCTTTCATCCTTGACTTAGTGGTGTCTTTCCCATGGTATTCCAGCCTCCAAATCATCTATCTATCATCATATTAATCTAAAAAAAGATCCTTCATGAGTACACCACACGAATTATATGTTCAAACAACACAATATCCATCACGACTAATCAAGAACAAGAGCTTAGACTAGGTTGGTTTCCATGATCTTTAATTTCAAGTCTCAACTCTTTCCTTGACTCGCTTGAACTTTGTACACTACCAAAAAGTTGTTCCACATATAATAAAACCATTAAAATCAATTAGAACACATTAAATACAATAGAATCCAACCAAAGAGACTACACAAGCACCTAGCTCAAGCTAGTAATGCTAGTCTCATCGATTGAACTCTAAGTGATCCAATTAAACCCAACTGATTTGGAATACACTTTGCACATTCTAATCACACACTTTATAAATTAGATGCTTATTCATGTCAATATGAACACATTAAGAACACGAATTTCTCTAAAAACAAGGCTAAATAAACTAGAATAATGATACCAAAGTGTATAAAACCACCTCAGATCATCACCTCACACTTAAACTCTTGTTCGTCCTCGAATAACTCTTTACTCTAAGCATCAAAAGCTGAGGTGATGCTACACTTCGACTTAAACAAAGTCACTCAAGATAGTATTACAATGACAACACGGAATGCAAGTTTCAATACTAAGCATGTTATATACACAATTGAAAGCTTATGAACACTACTTCAAAATAGCCTAGCCTAAAGAATCGACTCACTTAAGTGGAAAACTCATGCTTATTAATCAATCAAGGACATCATTCAAATCACCCACATTTACCAAACATGTGCTCTCACAACGAGAGAGTTACCCATAAACACTCACAATAATGCAATTTATAACAATGATGGGTACAAGAATCAAATTATGCTCACTCTCACAAAAAATTCACAAGTTACACGTAATGAACCATAGGCGTTCCCTTTGTGTAATGCTTTAATGATATCAGAATGAAGAACTTAGGATCAATTAGGACTTTTTTGGGTTGTAATATAGGCTAAGGGACGGGTAGGAACTATTTGGGAATAGTGACTAACCTTTCTAAGAACTTTAATACACTACATAATACACTTAAAACCAATCTCCAACAACCAATTCTCAGCATTTTTGTCTACCCTATTCTTTTGTTTGGACCCATCTTTTTAAGCATTTTCATAAACACATGGTGGGTGTATTGCTTATTCCTTCAAGATTCAATTTTTTTCTTTTTCCACAATTATGGGAATATTTGAAACACCATTTTATCACTCCCAACCACCACACATCAATTATAAAAACCAATAAATCTTACCTTGCACATTAATTTCACCTTTATCTTCTTCAATTTCTCAAACTCCTTACTAAATTATTTTTTTCATTAAAGCACTTAGGATCTTTTGGATCAAATTATGGTCTATCAAAGAAGGGATTAGGCTACATATGAGGCTACCAAAGAAAATAAGCTAAAGGCTCAATGGGGTTAACTAGGATAATGCACAAAGGGTAGGACAAATAGAAGGTATAAAACAAGGCTATCAAAGAAATGTCTATATCATCTCCTAAACTCCTATTCCTTATTTTGCTTTACACACACTGGGCAAGTTCTAGAAATCACATACAATAAGGAATATACAAAATACCTCATATCACACATGACACATGCTCAACTCAATAGGATCATCATAGACTCCCAACCAAACAATAGCATGAATTCAAATTTAAGCCAATAAGTACAAGAGTCAAAAACTTGAGGCTAGGAGTCTAAAAAATAGTAATTCACTTATTCAACGTGCTTTTACCTAAAAAACTTGCACCATGTAATAAAAAATAGCACCAACAAGAATATCTCACATAAAATTTTTTTAATTGAGCCAAAATTTGGGAATTTCCCAACCCCACACTTAAAAATCTACTTTGTTCCCAAAATGAATTTAAGGTAAGAGATTGAAATACTTCTTGAGGCCTCTTAGCCTAGCTAGTATCATATTTACACATAAATAAGATCCATGGGACCCTACTCTCAGTCATTACCATGCCCCTTAGCTCAAGTTTATGGTACTCAGATTTCTCATTAACCTGTGAATCAACAAAAAACAACAACTACATGATTTAAAAATTGAAAAAGGAAAAGAAAACATACTAACTTAACTTGGGTTGCCTCCCAAGAAGCGCCTAATTTATTATCGTAGCACGATCTAACTTAACTCAACCATATTCCTTCACCCTTTTACTCCTTTTAGGAGCCATTTTCTTATTTATTTCTGGCCTTTTGAGTTTGCACTCTCAAAGTCAACATCTTTTACAAATTCAATCTTTATCATATTGGAAAATAGTGGATTCCCCTTGGGCTGCTCAATCAGGTAATCCAAAGAAGTCTTTGGTGGATTAACCACCCCATACTTTTCCTCTTCAATAAAATTGATCACACACAAATCTTTATATTGGGAATTTACAATGGGTGCTTTGTAAATATCAAATACCACCTATTCATCATCTACCCTCATTTTGAGTGTGCCTTCTCTAGCATCAATCAAGGCCCCTCCAGTTGCTAAAAAATGAATGCCCTAAGATGATTGGTACCTATTTATCTACCTCAAAATTAAGAAAAATAAAGTCAGCAGGTATAATAAATTTTCCAACATTTATGATAACTCAATTATTCTATCCCGATGTATAAATGATCCATCTTCCAACTGTAATACCATGGTGGTCAATCTAGGCTTTCCCAAGCTCAATGTTTTAAACAACGATAGGGGAATCAAATTTCTGCTTGCCCCTAAGTCACTCAGTGCATGGACCATTTTTCTCCCAATTTGAATAGGGATAGCAAACCTCCCTTGATCTCTAAATTTCTTTGGGATTTTTCGTGTCATCATAGCACTACACTCTTCAGTGAGTGTTATTGCCCCTATATCTAGCAATTTACTCTTATTAGAAATCACATCCCTCATGTACTTTGTGTACTTTGGAATACCCTACAAACCATCTAGCAAAGGTAAGTTAATGTGAAGCTCTTTGAATGTATCAAAAAACTTTTTAAACATAACTTTCTCCTTCACTTTGATATTCTTCCATGGGAAGGGTAGAGGCGGTATCATTTTTACTTCTTCTACAATGACTTTTTCTTTCAAGTACTTAGACTTTCTTAAATTTTTAGCAACTTTTTCATTTACCTGTTCAGTCACCATATTAGCATCTACCTCCTTAGCTACATTTGGAGGTTTTTGTTGAAACTCTTTACCAGTCCTCAAGGTAATTTCCATGACTTGCTTTGGATTTTATGTATCTGCTGGTGTAAAACCCCAAATCTGGTACTCGAAATGCTACACAATGCTCATGACCCCGAAGGACCACAAGCTAACCCATAACTGATATATGTACCTAAAAACTGCATAATATACTATATAAATATAGAAATAAAGGTTGTAAGGCCCTAAGGTTCAAAATTGTAACATAACTAATAAAACAAAATATATGGATAGGGAATGAAATGCCTACAACAACTAAAATAACTGTCTGAACATACTATAGTCTGAAAAGCCTCTAACTGACTATACTGTCTGAATAAGGAGTTGATGGGACATGTCTCCAACCAACTCCAACTACTAAAATAAATTAATTAATGAGATAATAAAGTAATGGTCATGTCCTCAAAGGATGAGGACTCACTGCTAACTCTGACTGCTGAGGATCTGGAGCTCATGCTTCTGAACTTATGGTATAAAATACCATAGTGTAACTACATCAATACGATTGAATATACTAGTATGCATGAGAGGTAGGCTAAATGCAAAGGGTTCACGTGCATAAACTATACTAACTGACTGAATAACATGAATGTGAGGATACATACATGAATACATAATAACTATAACTGAGTTCATGATAATATGATTACTGAATCTTATTAGTGATAATAGGAGATACTGATAACTGTATAACTAAAATAACTAATACTGAGCAACTGTATCTGATAGTCTAGTTTCTAATGGAACTAGGTGAGTTCCATACTATTCTGAGTTGACTGTATCTGATAATCCTAAATTTTGTAGAACTATCTGAGTTTTATTATTGAGATTGAATGATTGTATCTGGCAAGTAAGACCCCACAAAATTGTCTCGTAGTCTAAGCCTTAGAGTGTGTTCAGTGAAGTATTAATCCATCCCTAAAAGGTTGAGAAAAGTCTTCCCAAGTGAGAAGTATTTTAAACTATGTAGAATTTCCCTACTATCAATAAGCTTTCTGTCAATACCAAATTCTCCCAAATCCAACACTCGGACGAAGAGTTAAAGCCATTTTAGTGAGACAGTATGCCACTTGGCACTTTAGCGCATCACGGATCCATCCAAAATGGAAATCGTTAAAATCTAGAGAGCCTCTGCGATTTTGGTGCACTGTTCCAAGTCTTAATTTCACAATTGTCAATTTCTCGTGCACCAATGCAATTCCACCATGTTGCGATGCCTTTCCAATTTGCAACCAAGGTGGCAATGCAATTTCCACCTCATCGTGCCATCAAGAAGTTTCTCGATTGTCCAATTTCCAGTGAGCTGGCATGATTATGGCGCATCACTCTAGAATGGAAAATTGGGATTTTTCATTTTATTTCCAGAGGAAAAAAGGGTCTTTTCCCAACCCTTATATATACTCCTTAACATAGGATTTGGCCTCGTTTCACAAAAAGTATCATAGTTTTCTCTCAATTCTCTTCAACATCAAAAATTAAGGTTTCTACAAAATCAAAAACCTTCCTTCTTCTTCAAGAAAAATCAAGGGAAATTAAGAAATCAAGAATCTCTCTAAGAGCTTTCAAGAAAAAGTTTCTGTAAGATATGCAGATGTTGATTCTTGGGTCCTTTTCATCCAAGAAGCTCAAGAACCCTTTTTCTAAATTTCAAAGCTTTTATGTCAATGAGTTTTGATGATTCATGTGAGTTGAAATTGATCTTCATGCTTTTATTGAGTTATGATTCATGTTTGTTTACAAGGTTTTCAAGCTTTGACCTTAGTATGGGAAATTTATGTGAGGTTCATGATAAATCCTCTTCAAGTTGCTTGTTAAGTGATGTGTTCATGTCAATTAGGTGTAGAAGTTGTTGAATAAAAAAAGTATGGTCCTCATATGTTTGATAAAATGCTTATGTGAAGGAATTAGATCCCTTCTAGCATGTTGATTAGAAATCCACAATTGAGTGCAAGCCCATGCATGCCAAGTATTTGTTGTAAAGCCTTTGTGAATGAATTGTCATATGATAGCATGAAATTTCCCAATTATGTGCTCTTTGATACATGCTAAGACTTTAATACATTCTAAGTGTTTGATACAAGATCTTGTTGAATGGAGTATGATCCAATAGCATGTCCCCCTATGTTATTACATGTTTAGAATTACTAAATGCTTGAAGTGATACCTTAGTTATTGTAATGGTGAATGATTGTCCATGGTCTTGATTATTCCAGAATGGTTATGTTTTACTTTTATGTTATCGAGTCTTGGGGTTATTTATAACTGATAATTTAGCTGTTATCTAGAGCTCGTATCAGTTTTCACGATAATTATAGTCGATTCATGATTCTCAGAACTTAGTGAGCTATAGAACTCTATATTCTTAGACAGATACAGAACTTAAGAAATCTCAGTAATTTTTGTGATAATCGTACCAGTATCATTAGTAATCTAGCCTCAGTTCTACACTTAGCTTAGATCTAGTAGTATTCAAGTGTCCAATTTTGTCCTTGGTAGTATTTGAGTAATCTGTCCTAAGCTCTGTATCATTTAGTCAGATAATGAGATTCAGTAGTATTCCATCAGATATGGAACTAAGTGAATTTAGCATAACTCAGTCAGATCATTTGTGAAATATGATTAGTATTAGATTCAGTTCAGTTTAAGTTAAGAATTAGTTCAGAGTCTTTTAGTTTTGAGTAGGAGCTAGCACCGAGCGAGTGCAGGGATGGCAGCTCCCCGTTAGAGAGGCAGAGTCATTAGGAGCCATCCCTGAACTCTAAAACTGCGTATCCAGCGCAGAATGTAGGAGTTACCCATTAGAAAAGGCTTGTCACACATTAGATAGGCTTGACTATTATACTGCCTTAGGCTTCACTTCCTGCGAGGGTTACCCGTCAAATAGGCTTGACCAGAAAGTTCTTTTCCCGTGGAATGGTATTGACACCTTTCAGCTGGGGTTATAGGTTGTACCCTATCCATTGAGATTTGAGGCATGTTGGTTAAGTGACTACTTCCCACAGTTGCAGTTTTAGTATCAATCTTCAGAAATCAGGACTTTTAGATATAGTCATCTATCTCAGTGAGGAACTCAAACAGTTCTATTGACTTATAGACCACCCTTCAGATAGGCTTGGTCCCATATAAAGTTATTCAGTATCAGATCAAGAGATAACCCATCAGATAGACTTGATCTCAGTCTCATATTTAGTTGAGTAATCTCATTATCAGATTCCAAGATCACCTGTCAGATAGGCTTGATCTCAGTATCAAATTTAGTTAAGTATTCTTGTTGTCAGATTCGGACATAATCATTTCTTATTATTGATAGTAGATTCTGGAATCATCCGTTTGAGAGGTTTAATCTCTGATCCAGTCAGTGGAGAGTAGAATGCTCAGAATTCAATCATTGATATGAGTAGATTCAGTTAATCAGTTTCAATATGATTAATTTCTTAGATCACTCGCTAGATAAGACTGATCTCAATTACAGTACTCAGTTATCAGTATCAGATGATTCATTATTCAGTATCTCAAGCATTAGTAGTGATTTTAGATAGTAGTAAAGTAGTATCCGAGGTTCAGTATTTTGAGTCCCGATGATTTCAGTTTAGGGTCGTGCATTCATGCATGTGTTCTCATTCAGTACTCTTATGATTATTTAAGTAATTGTTTATGCATAAGCCCTTACATTTAGCCTTACCTCATCTTCATACTCGGTATATTCCCGTACTGACGCATTTGCACTATGCTGTTTTATTTGACACCATAGGTTTAAAGGCACGACATCTAAAGTGCCCTTAGCAATTCAGTCCCAGTCAACAGCAGTAGACGTAGCAGTGAGTCCTCTTCATTCGAGGATGATCCTTTTATCATTATTGTATCAGATTTTGTTTATTTTTAGTAGACGGAGTTACTTGGGGACATATCCCATCAACTCTATGGTTCAGACAGTTTAGAGGCTTTTCTGACGTATGTATCAGTATTCAGTTTTAAATTTTGAGTATTTTTAGATGTTTTGAACTTTATGGCCAGTTTTTGTATATATTATCTATCTTATGAAGTGTTCAGGTACAGATATCAGTAGAGGGTTCGCTTGTGGTCCTTTAGGATCATGAGCACCGTGTGACATTCCGGTTCCAAAAAAAATTAGGTCGTTTCATGACAGTCCTGATCTATAACTGAAACTTTGGAAAGTAGTCATCTAACTGACATGCCTCAAATAATGCAACATAGCTGAGTTGGGGTCCAATCTGTAACCCCAATTAGAAGGGGGTCAATACCGCTCCACTGGTAAGGACAATCTATAATAAACTCTCATATATTAGGTAACTCTAGTGAGAATAGTGGAAACCCTTATATAAAAGGTTAAGCCAGCTAATCTACTGTAATACCCCATACTTTTTCCTAGCTAATTTCATCTCAAGAATATCTAGTATTAGCTTCTAAATTGAATGATGGTTAATCCATGAGGAACTTTCAAGATTTTTACTTTTTGTCTGTGAGAAATTCAATAATCTTTCCATCAATATAAGATTCACCAAAATTCGATAACCGGGTTAGAAGTTACGACTACTTCAAGTTTCCATCATAAAACAGAAACATATTAGTTAGTGGTGCACCGCGCCACAAGAGGAAATGGCATTTGGAAAATTCCAGTAGGGGTCCATAATTATGGCGTGTCGCACTAGGGCCCAAATTCAGAATTTTCTATTTTCCAGTGTCTCAGCGCGAATTTCTTGTGTCGCACCAAAGTTTCAGGTCACAAAGGAAATGGCAACGCGATGGCCCCACATCGCGTCATCCCTCAATTTCCCAATTGTTAAAATCCAGTGATGCATCACGATAGCACCATGTCACGCTAAAGATCCAGTTCAGGAAATTTTTACAATTTTAAAAGATGTATCCAAGGGTTTAAAGGGTCAATTTCCTAGCTCTATTTAAGCCCTTTAACATGTGATTCAGCTACTTTTCACCTAAAATACACTCTCTTCTCTCAAAAACCTCTCAAGAACAACCTAGGGGTTTTCATAGAAGATTCAAAATCAAGAATTTCCTCAGTCAATCTTCACGAAATCATGATCCAAAGTATGCATAGTGTTCATTCATGGACTCCTTTCGTTCATGAAGCCCAAGAATCCCTTTTCTAAATTCAAGTTTATGGATTTCCTTATGAATTTCATGATTGGGCTACTCTTGTTTATGTGGATAATAAGAAATTGAATTCTACTCCATGTTGGGTGATAAATTCTATGTTGGTTAAATTACTGTAGATATAGATTCATGCAAACCTATGACTAAACCTTTGAATGATGAAATTAGAATCGAACCATGATGCTTATTATTGAACAATGATGTTTACATGTACCATGCCTATAATATTTTTTATTAAATGCCTAGATGAAGGTACAAGTTATGCCTATCACATGTTTTGATGAAATTCTTCTATAAATGTATTATGGATTATGATGTTAGTTATATGTTCAAGAAAGTTATGCTTGGTCAGTTTCCTTTCATCAAGTCCTGGGGGCACTTATACCAGAAATATTAGCTGTGTGCCTAGAGCCATGTCATGTTTCCACGATACTCTCAGTTAAGCTATGATCCTTAGACTTCAGAGAGTCTTATGACTCAGGAAATCTTTATGATCTCATGAACTCATTCAGTTGTCCGATGTCAGTAGTATTCCATCAGTCAACAGAAGTCAGTAGCTCAGTCCATGTTCAATTAAGTAAATCAAGTCCAATGTCTATTCTGATGGGAGTAGAAATTATCACTGAGCAAACCCAAGGGTGGGAACTCACCTTTTATATGAGGGTGTGATTCTTAGAAGCAATCCTTGCATTCCAGAACTATGTATCCAGAATAGGTTCAGACATCATAGCCTGCTATATAAGGGTAGATGAGGTGGCTTAACATGCTATATGAGGGTTTCCACTGCTCTGATTAGAGTTACCTGTTATATTAGGGTCACTCATATGTTGTCCTTACCAGTGGGACGATATTGACACCCTTCTAATCAGGGCACAAATTGGACCCCAATCCAGCTGTAATGTGTCATTTGGGGCATTCCAATTAGATAACTACCTCCCACAGTCTCAGTAGCAGTCTCAGTAAAAGAACTCAGATAGTTCTTCAGAATTTAGGACTGTTAGCTATAGTCAACTCAAATACAGTATAGAACTCAGCTAGTTCCATTAGATTCAGGACTGTCAGATATAGTTACTCATGTTATAAGTTATCAAAATTCAGTCATTAGTCATTTTAGTCATTAGCATACTCATGTTATCATGATTTCAGATATAGTTACTATGTATGCATGCATGTATTCTCACATTCATATTAGTCAGTTAGCCAGTATTGTTCATACATATGAACCCCATGCATTTAGCATACCTCATATGCATACCAGTACATCTAAAGTACTGACTCATTTGCGCTATGTTGTCTTAAACCATAGGTTCAGAGACACGAGCTCCAGAGCATTAGTACATTCCAGATATCAACAGTCAGAGTTAGCAGTGAGTCCTCATTCTTTGACGATATGATTATTTGTCTATTATATCATTAATTAGTTTATTAGTTGGAGTTAGTTGGGGATATGTCCCATCAACTACTTACTCAGATTGTTTATTCAGATCGAGGCTTTCTACACTATCATGTTTCAGACTTCAGTATGTTTAATTTTGTATTGGGTATTCTATTACCCCACACAGATGTTATATCATTCTGATCATGTTCAGTATTTAACCTTATGGACTTTCAATGCATGTTTCCGCATTATTATGTTATATTATGCAATGGATAGGTACAAATATCAGTCATGGGTTAGCTTGTAGTCCTTCGGGATCATGAGTACAGTGTAGCATTCCGGACAGCAGACTCAGGGAGTTACATCTACCCTCATATAACAGGCTATGATGTCTCAACCTATGCTAGCTATATAGTTCTAGAATGCAAGGATTGCTTCTAAGAATCACACCCTCAGATAACAGGTGGGTTCCTATCCTTGGGCTCACTCGGTGATAATTTCTACTCCTATATGAATAGACACTGAACATGATTAACTGAACTAAACTAGACTGAGTTAACTGGGTTTCGTTTACTAACGGAATGATACTAAGATGTGATAACTATCTGAGATTTCTAAGATTTCTGGATTACTGAGCTTTCCTGAGTCACATGACTGACTGAGTTCTATGGATCTTGGATTGACTGAGGATATCATGAAAACATGACACTGGCTCTAAGCACAAAGCTAAATCGTCGAGTACAAGTACCCCCAGGACTCGATGGGAAGAAACTGGCAAAGCATGACTTTCTTGAATACATGACCAACATCACAATCCATAATATAATAAGTTGGAGATTTCATTAAGTATAAGTTCTAAAGAACCACAATGGATACATATATATCCACAATTCATTGACTAAGACATTTTATCAAACACTTGACATGCATACACTTGTACATGAATGGGGATTTCATATTATTTTACTAGTATGGCACTTTTCCTTCACATAGGTATTTAATAAAATACATGGGGAGCATGCTTTGGTTATACAATCATCAACACATCAAATAATCATGGATACATAAATCAACTTGAAAATGGAAGGGGGTTTATCAGGATTATTATGCAAATCACCACAATCGAGGGTCAATCATTGAAATATGTAATTTAAAATGTGAATCAAAACCCCACAACATCATGAACATGAATTTCAATTTAATTTAAATCATGAACATTCATAAATACAAAAATCTTGGATTTTGAAAAGAGATTCTTGAGCTTCATGGGTGAAGGGGACCCATGAATCAACACATGACATACTTGGGCGATGGTCCATCACTAGCTTGATGGTTTGTCGGCCCACATCGTTGCACCTGGGCAGTTTTTACTATTTTTCATAAAACGTCCATAACTTTCTACCCCGATACCAGATTTGGATGAAATTGGTATCGTTGGAAAGATAATTCAATTTCCCATATGAAAAAAATGAAAATATTAAAAATTAAACATATATAAAATTAGATTCATCTTTCAAAGTAAGTTTCAAACATACTTAAGATGATTTCAAGCTAGATAGAAGTATGGGGTATTACAGATGGCAAACCACCTTGTGGCCTAGTATTTAATGTTTCCTATAACTGCTCAATTTGCAGCTCTAAGATTCTCTGAGACGCTTGCAAATTTTTTAAGTTTGTATCAAACTATGTCTGATTAGCTAAGAGTTGTTTCATCATCTTTTCCATGTTGCTAGTTGACTGGTTTGTTTGTTCCTGTGGTTACTGATTTTGTTGTTGTGCATTCCGTGGCTGAGTTTGTCACTTAATGTTTTAAGAATTACCATAATTTTTCCTTTGAGCATTGTCTGCATACATTACTGATTCCAGATTTAAAGTACACATGGCCACAGTATAGCCACTATTTTCACACGCTTTATACCAATCTGCATGTTGTTGGATGGTATTGACTATGGTTGTAGGTTGTGTTGCTCTCAACTTCATGCTATTGAACTAAGTGTTAACAAAATTTTGTAATGGAAAAACCTATGCTCATAAGGCAGTGAATTAGTCCACTTCCAATACACCCATAATTCTTTTCGTGGAACTTCTACAATCTCAATGCCACTCTGGATTTCCTTGTGCTATACGGTTCAACAATGTGTATAGCTCATTATATGTCAACTCTAGCGCTTGACCACCTATGGCTGAATCTAGCAAAATCTTTATATTGTAGTCATAAGGTTCTACAAAAGTATAAGCAAGTACCTCATTGGACTGTTGTTGGTGTGGACAATCCCGAAGAAGAGCCTTGAAGCATTCCCAAACATGATTTAGATTTTCATTAGGCTTCTGCTTGAAGCTCCCTATCTCACTGCGAAGTCTCACAGTCTTGCCTAATGAAAAGAATCTGATGAGGAACTTTTTGGATAAGTCATCCTATGATGTGATCAAATTGGCCGGCTCCACATTCAACCACCTTTTAGCTTCCCACAAAAGTTAATGTGGAAATAGTGTGAGCCTCACATAATCTATACTTACCCTAGCTGAAATGAATGTGTCAGTAAGCTCAATAAAAGTCTTCAAGTATATTTATTGATCCACGTATAAAAGTCCTACAAATTGTCCACTGCTGATGAGAAGCTGAAACATATTGTGTTTCAACTCAAAATTCCCCTAGCTATCAGTCTTTGAATTGGGGATGTTAAGTTCATCAGAAGTAGGACTGCCACTTCCCTAACTGTCCTTCGTGCTTTTGGTTGTTCAACCATTGGCACAGTATTCTCTTGGTCTTCTTGGATTTAAGGAATTTTGGTGAGAAAGATTGCTTCTCTCCTGCATTAGTGAAAGTCTTACTCAGGTTCAGGGCTTGGTTCTAGCAACTCCTGATCCCTTGCCAACTTATAAACTTAAAAACCTATCTTTTGTAATAACAAAACCAAGATCAAGGGTAAGAACACCAAATAAATCTAAAAGTAAAACAAAAATAAATATGTCATGCCTCGAATCCTATTGGGGCGGACTGGCACCCATAATCGAGGAGGCCCGAGAGAACTAGCTCATAACCTTATACTTCCCATGCATACCTCTATGACAACCTGAAATTCGGACAGCTTATGTCGTATATAAAAGGAAATAATCACCTGTATAAGCTCGAGCACACATATATATGTATATACAATACTTGGCCATTGGAGCCATCACGTCTACTAACAAAACACCACCTTGACTGTACACTAGGTCTACAAAGCCTCTAAACAATACACAGAGTTTAACTAAGGTCGGGACACACCTCGCCATATAACTAACTTCTATACAATACCAAAAGTGACTGGATATGACACAGAAAGCCCCGAAGCAAATTGGAGCTCACCAAAAGAAGCTGGATATCCTGGATCCTACTTGTGTGGGGTATGAGCTGAGGCACCTGTGCCTGCAGCATGAAATGCAGGTCCCCCGTGGGGGACGTCAGTATGAAATATGTACTGAGTATGTAAAGCTGTAGATAATCACATATGATATAGGAGCTCAGTAGAAATCAGAAATAAGTGAATAAATCATAATAGGAGTGGACCACAGTTACTAGAACTTGTGACAACCTGTACATTGTATTTATTCAATCACTTTACCTTCGTTCTTATCATCTTTGTAATCATTATTGTACTGTACTTTGACCATTAGGCTGCCTCCAGTACATATTAACTGGGATCGACCCATGATAGGATTATGCCCCTGGGATACCACCCATAAACACATAAATAGGGATCAACCCATGATAGGCTTATGCCCCTGGGATACCACCCGATAAGAGAGAACTTCCATCACTTAGTTCAATTAATCTTTGAGATTGTTATTTCCGTTGCCACCACATTTTTGATACTTTGAAACAATGATACATCAATAAAAGATATATAAATAGACCATCAATGCAATAACAATGAAGTAAGAACTCATTGGCACATCAATAAAGTATTTTGGAGTCATCAATGCCATAATAATGAAGTAGGAACTTATTGGTATATCAAGGAAACGTTTTGGAGTCATTAATAGCACATGGATTTTATTTGAGTAACTGGATACCTTCTGACATTCATTAGTGCAATAAACATGTAAGATTTGGAAAACAAGTAAGTATTGGAATGTCTTGACATCTTGTACGGTGGAAATAAGTTCATTGGTAACGTAGGACATCATACAAAATCATTATGGATCACATGTTATTGAATAACTTTGGAAACTTTCTTAATAGAACAATTGTTCACTTTCATGCCAAAGATATGGTATAGAGGATGCTTTACATACCTGATTGTCAACCTTCAATACTAGTCCCAAATGGACTTCGTCTTTTTGGATTACTTATCTACAATGAACATATATAGCAGTCTAGTATTAGTGACCAAACATCACAATTCAATTATTTGAATTCACCAAAATAGTGGTTAAGTAGTAAGCCTTAATTACACCATAAAGGGTGTCACTTTAACCCTCTTATACTCCAATTACATTCACATGCCATGCATATTCATACAATATCCTCCAATAGCAAGTTCGGATTTATTTATCCTTCCAACTAATCCATTAAACCAAATTGAGCCATAGACATAAATAATCATCAATTCAATAGTATATCACCATATCCACCTTTCATAACTCAATTACCATATCCACCTTCCACAATTCAATACAAACAAACCATGCAAAATAGTCCATAAACCTATTTTCATCACCTTTCAATAACAACCAATACATATAATCCTCTATCACACATATACATATGGAAGAGAACAAAGGAAAACAATATTCATACCTTAGAATTCACCTCTTGATTGTGCAATCCTGTATGCACAATTAATAGGTGCCGTTCGAAGCTCTCGAGATGACAAACTCAGTTATCGGATTACTTTGGAATTTCTA
>NC_061116.1:57320860-57351823 GCF_002878395.1 Capsicum annuum | reverse complement strand
AATTTCTACGGTTGAATCAAAAGTAATTTAAAGGTCAAATTTGGCTAGGGTTTGTTCTTTCTCAATGATTGATGATGAAAATGAGTTTTTGAACTCATATACATGTATATATACATATATTTCCGTCCATAATATAATAGGGAATGACCAAAATGCCTTTAAAATTTAAATAATGTCAAATCTATCCTTTGGTGGACTGTTTTGATAAGCTAAAGTAGATCGACCATAACTCTTTTCTCTGATATCTGATTTGGGTGAAATTAATATCGTTAGAAAGATAACTCAAAGAGCTTTCATTTCATATATTGTAGGCCACCCAGTTCGTCCTGTACAAGGCATTATGGTCATTTGAAATTGACCCTAAAAATCTGTTTTGATAGGCTGAAGTAAAATGAGTATAACTCTTTACTTAGACGTTGGATTTTGATGAAACCAATTGCATTGGAAAGAGGACTCAAACATATTTCTTTTCATAGGTGGCAGCTCTCCCAGTTCATCATATTAATGAAGTTATGATCATTCAAAGTTGACCCAAAAATTCAGCTGGCCTCAGTAGTTTGTGTGCAGGAAATTTTCCTGCACATTTACTATTCCCAAATATCCCAGCCACCGTTTTATATTTTCGAACGTGATGGATTATATTCGAAACCTATCCGTTTTTGGAAATCTTTACATCGTTGGAAAGCTTATTCAATAACCTTCGCATGGAACCATCGACGGGCAAATTCCGGTATAAATAAAATAAAAAAATTAATTCCATATAAATAAGACCAATACACGTACTTGAATACGCCAATACATGTACTTGAATACGGGGTGTTACATCCTTCCCCCCTTTAGGACATTCGTCCTCAAATGTTAGCGTAGTTATTCAACCGAAACAAGTTCAAGTCCATCATTAACATTCACATCATCACATAAATACTATGCATATATAAAAAAAAACTTACTTGTTAAAGTTCTAACTCTGTTTCTTCTACTTCCTCTTCATCTTTGAACAAATGAGTGTACTTAAATTTCATTGATTCCTCATCTTCTAAGTAATCTCTTCCCTTTGACGATTTCTCCAATGTACTTTCACCGATGCTATCTCTTTATTTGTCATCTTCTTAACTTGGCGATCTAGAATAGCAATAGGCACTTCCTCATAGGTAAGATCTTCCGCAACTTGGACATCCTCATAGAAGTGATATGTGATGGATCTCTGATGCACTTTCAAAGAATTGACACATGAAATACCGGATGTACTGATGAGAGCTCTTGGGGTATCTCTAATTCATATGCAACTTGTCCAAACCTTCGAGTGATCTTATACGGGCCTATATAACGTGGACTCAACTTCCCTTTCTTGCCAAATCTTATTACCCCTTTTATTGGTGATACCTTCAAAAATACCCAATCACCTATAGAAAACTCTAGTCCTCTCCTTCTACTATCCGCATATGACTTGTGTCGACTTTGGACTGTTTTCAGTCATTTCTGAATTACTTTAACCTTCTCTATGGCTTGATAAACAAGATCCGGTCCGAACAAAAGAGTTTCACCCACTTTGAACCATCCTATTGGTGATCTACACTTTCTTCCATATAAAGCTTCATATGGTGCCATTTTGATACTTGAATGATAGCTATTATTGTAGGAAAACTCAATAAGAGGTAAATGATCATCCCAGTTGCCCTTAAAATCTATTACACAAGCTCGTAGCATATCTTCAAGTGTTTGGATGGTACGTTCTGCTTGTCCATCTGTTTGAGGGTGAAAAGCTGTACTCAACTTCATTTGTGTTCCAAAAAACCTCTGAAAAGACTTCCAAAAGTTTGCGGTAAATTGGGTTCCCCGATCTGATATAATAGAGATTGGCACTCCATGTAGTCAGACTATCTCTTTAATGTACAACTTAGCGTACTCTTTAACTGTGTAAGTGGTCCTAACTGGTAGTAAATGTGTGGATTTGGTAAGCCTATCAGCAATCACCCATATGGAATCAAACTTCTGGGATGTACGAGGCAAACCAATAATGAAATCCATGTTGATCATGTCCCACTTCCCGCTTGGAAGATCAATGCATTGCATATAACCTCCGGGTTTTTGGTGCTCAACTTTAACTCTTTGACAATTTGGACATTCAGCTACAAATTCTGCAATGCCCTTCTTCATGTCATTCCACCAATGCATATCTTTCAAATCTTGATACATTTTGGTTGATCCTGGATGAATGGAATACCTTGAAAAATGTGCCTCTGTCATAATCTTCTTTCTTAGCCCGTCTACATCTGGCACACACAATCGGTTTTGGCACTGAAGTACTCCTTCTCGCATAAGCTCAAATACCTTGGTCGCACCACTCTGAATGTTCTCCTTAAGCTGTAATAAAATAGGATCTGTATATTGCTTCTCTTTCACTTCAGCTACTAATGAAGATTCTGCAGCATTATGTACGATAAGCTCTTTATTCGGAGTTTCAAGAAGGTGAACTCCCAAACTAGCTAACTGGTAAAGATATTTAATCATCCCTTTCCTTTCTATAGGCGCCATCATAGCCTTATGACTTAACACATCAGCTACAACATTTGCTTTCCCTGGATGGTACAAAATATCAACATCATAGTCCTTTCATAGTTCAAGCCATCTCCGCTGCCTTAAATTTAGATCCTTCTGATTAAAAATATATTGCAAGCTCTTATGGTCAGTATATATATCAACATGAACCCCATATAAGTAGTGGAGCCATATCTTTAAAGCAAAAATGACTGCTGCCAGCTCAAGATCGTGTGTAGGATAATTTTTCTCATGTGGCCGCAATTGTCTAGAAGCATATGATATTACCTTACCATGCTGAATCAATACACATCCTAAACCAATTTTGGAAGCATCACAATACACTGTATACCCTTCAGTGCCTTCTGGAGGTACCAACATGGGTGTAGAAATCAACTTATTCTTTAAATCTTGAAAACTCTTCTCTCAGGCATCATTCCATTGGAATTTGGATGCTTTATAGGACAGCTTGGTTAAGGGTGCTGAAATGGAAGAAAAGCCTTTAACAAACCTTCTATAATAACCGGCCAACCCGAGAAAACTACGAATCTCCATAGGCATTGTGGGCCTTGGCCAGTTCTTCACAGCTTCTATCTTTTGAGCATCAACCTTTATCCCTTCACTAGATACAATATGACCCAAAAATGCCACCGACTTTAACCAAAACTCACATTTAGGGAACTTTGCATAAAGGTTACAATCAGGAAGAGTCTGGAATGCCTGTCGTAAGTGATTGGCATGGTCCTCTTCTGATCTAGAATAAACTAGAATATCATCTATAAAAACTATCACAAATACATCCAGGAATGGCTTAAACACCCTATTCATCAAATTCATAAAAGCTGCAGGTGAATTTGTTAGCCCAAATAACATAACTAGAAACTCATAATGACCATACTGTGTTTGGAAAGCTGTCTTGGGTATATCCTTCTCTTTGACCCTCACTTTGTGGTAACCTAATCTCAAATCAATCTTACAAAAGCACTTGGCGCCCTGTAACTAATCAAATAAATCATCAATTCTTGGGAGAGGATATTTATTCTTAATAGTAACCTTAGTCAATTGCCGATAATCAATACACATCCTTAACGAGCCATCCTTTTTGCACAGAAATAACACTGGTGCTCCCCAGGGGGACATACTAGGGCTTATGAATTCCTTCTCTAGCAAATCTTTCAATTGCTCTTTCAATTGTCGTAATTCTGCTGAGGCCATTCTATATGGAGGAATGGAGATTGGTTGGGTGCCTAGTATTACATCAATACCAAACTCTACTTCTTGTTCAGGAGGCAAACCTGGAAGATCTTCAGGAAATACATTAAAAAATTCATTTACCATCGGAACAGCGTGAAGAGTTGGTGGCTCCACTTCTGTATCCCTTACTCTAACTAAATGATATATGTATCCCTTGAAAATCATTCTTCTTGCGTTAAATAAGAAATAAATCTACCTCTTGGCGCGCTAATTTCACCTTTCCATTCAAGGATTGATTCATTTGGAAAATGGAAATATACCTTTTTCGTGCAGCAATCAATTGTGGCATAACAAGACGCCAACCAGACCATACCTATTATAACATCAAAATCTACCATTTCTAACTCTACAAGATTAGCCATAGTATCACGACCACAAACAGTTACTATGCAGTTTTGATAAACCCTTCTAGCTATAATAGATTCCCCAACCGGTGTGGACACTTCAAATGGCTTAACTAACAGTTCGGGTATTCTTTCGAACTTTCCAGCAACCAATGGAGTAACATAAGATAATGTAGAACCGGGATCAATTAAGGCATATAAATCGAATGAAAAGATAGACAATGTACCCGTAACCACATCTGGGGAAGCCTCTAAATTCTGTCGATCCACTAGAGCATACGTACGATTTTGAGCTCCACTAGAACTCGTGGCTCCTCTATCACCTCTAACATAACTAATTGGTTGTGCACCCCTTCCTGAATAAGGTATTGATGATTATGATACAACAAATGACCCCGTAGGTCATGCCATACCCCCTATACCCCTTTGTGGACATTCTCTCATCATATGCCCCGACATACCACACCAAAAGCAAACATTGGTCCCCATCCGACATGCACCTAAATGATACCTTCCACATTTATTGCATGGCTCTCGAGGAGATCTCGATTAGCTTATATTCCCTTGCCCTTGGTACCCCACTGTCCGCGAACTCTGACTCTCACTTCTATGCCTAAATTAATTTCCTCTGGGCCCTTAGAACTGTGGTGGGGCACTAGCTGCAGAATAAGAAGATAATAGCCTAGGTGGTCTAGCAAAAAACTGTGGTCTGAACCCTCCTTGAGATGCCATGAACTGCCCTGTAGATTTGGCCCTCTTGGAATATCCTCTTTCTAATTCCTGTGTTCTTCTCCTCTGCCTCTGATTTTCCATTTTTTGTGCAAAATCTTGGATCCTCGCTATGTCCATATCTTTGTTCAAAGCGACAATAGTACAATTCTCTAACCAGATATGGATCTAGACTATCCACATATTGATGAACTCTATCATCCATAGTAGCTACAACATTAGAAGCATATCTCGAAAAGGAATTAAATCAGAGACTGTACTCCCTCACGCTCATATTCCCCTGATGAAGATTTAAAAACTGATTTGCACGGGCCTGGCGAATTTCGAATGAAAGATAATGATCAAAAATGCCTTTTTGAACTCTTTCCAAGTAGCTGGGGGTGCATCAATACCCCTAGATCGTTTCCAGTTCTCGTACCAATATATAGTCTCCCCTTTAAATCTATACGCTGCTAACTCTACTGTCTCTCTACCCGTTAGATGCATAACATCTAAGGCCCTTTGAATTTGATCAATAAAGTCCTGTGGGTCCTCGTTAAGATTTGATCCAGTAAAAGTAGGAGGATCCATCTTAAGAAAATCCTGTGTTCGAAGGCTAGCTGCCCTATCTATACCACTAGGACCCGTGGTAGGAATGGCTTGCCCAGCAACTATACGAGTCAAAAGTTGCATTGCATTTCTAAGATCTTGATCAACAACATTAATAGGTGGCTCTAGGGATATAGTTCTCCTCCCCTTATTTCTTCCAGAGTGGAAGAAGTTTCTGATGCATGCTTAGCTGGAGCCTCACTTTGATTAGTTGGTATAGTAGGTGACTTACTAGTCCCCTCTCCAGCAGCTACATCTACTTGCTTACCGATATTCTTGCTTCTGGTAACCGGCATGATTACTATAATAAGAGAAACAAATGGATTCAGTGGTCAACTATGACTTCGTATACAACATAGGCTCTATCGCACGATCTAAGAAATGAAGAAAAGAAACAATTCCTAAATGTCCATAGCCTCCTATTTTTATAGATGCGGTGCACGACACACCGATAAATAAGACTCTACGTAGACACGGCTTTGTAGACTCACTAGGATGAACTTCTCTGATACCACTTTTGTCACGCCTCAAATCCTATTGGGGCAGACTGGCACCCGTAATTGAGGAGGCCCGGGAGAACCATCTCATAACCTTATACTTCCCATGTATACCTCTATGACAACCCGAAATTTGGACAACACCATGTCGCATATAAAAGGAAATAATCACCTATATAAGCTCGAGCACACATATATATATGAATATACAATACTTGGCCATTGGAGCCATCACGTCTACTAACAAAACACCACCTTGACTGTACATTAGGTCTACTAAGCCTCTAAACAATACACAGATTTTAACTAAGGTCGGGACACACCCCGCCATATAACTAACTTCTATACAATACCAAAAGTGACTGGATATGACAAGGAAAGCCCCGAATCAAACTGGAGCTCACCAAAAGCAGCTGGATATCCTAGCTCCTACTTGTGCGGTGTATGAGCTGAGGTACTTGTGCCTGTAGCATGAAATGCAGGTCCCCCGTGGGGGAAGTCAGTACAAAATATGTACTGAGTATGTAAAGCTGTAGATAATTACATATGATATAGGAGCTCAATAGAAATCAGAAACAAGTGAATAAATCGTAATAGGAGTGGACCACAGTTACTAGAACTTGTGACAACCTGTACATTGTATTTATTCAATGACTTTACCTTCATTCTTATCATCTTTGTAATCATTACTGTACTGTACTGTGACCATTAGGCTGCCTCTAATACATATCAACTGGGATCGACCTATGATAATCTTATACCCCTGGGATACCACCCATAAATACATAAATAGGGATTGACCCACGATAGGCTTATGCCCCTATGATACCACCCGATAAAAGAGAACTTCCATCACTTAGTTCAATTAATCTTTGAGATTATTATTTTAGTTGCCACCGCATTTTTGATACTTTGAAACAATGATACATCAATAAGAGACATATAAATAGACCATCAATGCAATAACAATGAAGTAAGAACTCATTGGCACATCAATGAAGTGTTTTGGAGTCATCAATGCCATAACAATGAAGTAGGAACTTATTGGTATATCAATGAAACGTATTGGAGTCATTAATAGCACATGGATTTTATTTGAGTAACTGGATACCTTCTGACATTCATTAGTGCAATAAACATGTAAGATTTGGAAAACAAGTAAGTATTGGAATGTCTTGACATCTTGTAGGGTGGAAATAAGTTCATTGGTAACATACGACATCATCCAAATCCATTATGGATCACATGTTACAGAATAACTTTGGAAACTTTCTTAATAGAACAATTGTTCACTTTCATGCCAAAAATATGGTATAGAGTATGCTTTACATACCTTACTGTCAATATTCAATACTAGTCCCAAATGGACTTCTCGTCTTTTTGGATTACTTATCTACAATGAACATATATAGTAATCTAGTATTAGCGACCAAACGTCACAATCCAATTATTTGAATTCACATAACTAGTGGTTAAGTAGTAAGCCTTAATTATACCATAAAGGGTGTCACTTTAACCCTCTTATACTCTAATTACATTCACATGTCATGCATATTCATACAACATCCTCCAATATCAAGTTTGGATTCATTTATCCTTCCAACCAATCCATTAAACCAAATTGAGCCATAGACATAAATAATCATCAATTCAATAGTATATCACCATATCCACCTTCCATAACTCAATTACCATATCCACCTTCCATAATTCAATACAACCAAACCATGCAAAATAGTCCATAACCCTATTTTCATCACCTTTCAATAACAACCAATACATATAATCCTCTATCACACATATGCATATGGAAGAGAACAAAGGTAAACAATATTCATACCTTAGAATTCACCTCTTGATTATGCAATCCTGTTTGCACAAATAATAGGTGCCGTTCGAAGCTCTCGAGATAACAAACGCAGTTATCGGATTACTTTGGAATTTCTACGGTTGAATCAAAAGTAATTTAAAGGTCAAATTTGGCTAGGGTTTGTTCTTTCTCAATGATTGATGATGAAAATGAGTTTTTGAACTCATATACATGTATATATACATATATTTCCGTCCATAATATAATAGGGAATGACCAAAATGCCTTTAAAATTTAAATAATGTCAAATCTATCCTTTGGTGGACTGTTTTGATAAGCTAAAGTAGATCGACCATAACTCTTTTCTCCGATATTGGATTTGGGTGAAATTGGTATTTTTGGAAAGATAACTCAAAGGGCTTTCATTTCATATAAAATAGGCCACCCAGTTCGTCCTGTTCAAGGAGTTATGGTCATTTGAAGTTGACCCTAAAAATTTGTTTTGATAGGCTGAAGTAAAACGAGTATAACTCCTTACTTAGACATTGGATTTTGATGAAACTAATTTCATTGGAAAGAAGAGTCAAAGATATTTCTTTTAATAGGTTGCAGCTCTCCCAGTTCATTATGTTAAGGGAGTTAGGATCATTCGAAGTTGACCCAAAAATTCAGCTGCCTCAGTAGTTTGTGTGCAGGAAATTTTCTTGCACATTTATTATTCCCAAATATCCCGGCCACTGTTTTATAGTTTAGAACGTGCTCGATTATATCCAAAACCTATCCGTTTTATATCGTTGGAAAGCTTATTCAATAACCTTCGCATGGAACCATCGATGGGAAAATTTTGGTATAAATAAAATAGAAAAATTAATTCCATATAAATAAGACCAATACACGTACTTGAATATGCCAATACATGTACTTGAATACGGGGTGTTACAAAATAGTTGCCAAATAAAAATTCCCTGAAAACGGTGGCAAAAACTTGACAGTGCTCGAGCGTACACTCAAGTGTACGTGGCCTTATCAAGTAGTAAAATGGCCTAATGAAAGCCAAGTATCAATCCTGCAGGGACTTTGTTGAACAACAGTTTGATTTTAGTTCACAATTTAGATTTAACTGGTGCAAGAGTAACCAAAAGATAGTTTGGAGTTTGTAAATTGCAATTAAAGTAAATAGTGCGTAAAGTAAAGTTCTTGGACAATCAATAGGATTTAAACCCGGGGTTGAAGCACTTTGAAAAATCGTACTATGTTATTGACTTTGATTAATCAATTCACTTATCATGGTTGTCGATTCATAGGGTTAATCACATGATCATGGTCTCCCAACCTCTAACCAATTACCTAATGTGGGCATTACAACTACATCGTTGAGCGGGAATGTAATAATCTAATTAAATTCTTTAACCTATCATCCTGTATTTGAATCAAGTAAGAAATCTAAGTACATCCCTGTCCTAGAGACTAATCCGTATTCCTTATTTCATAAAAGACTACGAACCATACTTTGTTCAATCCCACGTTATATCAACCTATTTGCTCTGCTGAGTTCACAAGGTCTACAATGGGTATATTATAAGGGTGATCAAGCCTCAAAATAGTTAAAACAAGATTGAACACACAACCAATAATGATAATAAAATCAATGAACTAATATCAAAATCATAGTACTCATGTATACGGCTTCTACCCCAGAAAGAGGGTGTTTAGCCACTCATAGTCATAATCGTAATCACTAGTTTGTAATTAACGACTAAGAAAAGGTATGAACTAAATTAAAATGATAAAAACCTAAGTTATGAAGTTCTAGTAGCCTCCCTTGATGTTTCAAGACGTCCAAATATCCATAATAATATGTGTAAAGATGTATTTATAGTATGAACACAAGCCCAAGCTGTGTAGGATTCAAATTGAACTCCTTGTCCGTGTTTGAAGGTGGGTCGCGATGCGATGCTTGCAAGACTTGAACAAGGATAGCGATATGAGGATGGATTGGGTCAATCATGGGTCATGACACAGGGCTGGTTTGAGTCAAATGGGGTCGTGATGTGAGGCTATCGCAACACCTCTCTGGAATTTGCTTCTTGAAAATTGGTTAAGTGTTGGGCATTCCTCCATTCATCATTGACTTTGTGGTGTCTTTCCCAAGGCTTTCCAACCTCCAAATCATCTATATTTCATCATATTAATCTCACAAAAGATCCTAAAAGATAAAACCACACGAATTAGATGTTCAAACAACACAATATCCATCACGACGAATCAAGAACAAGAGCTTAAACTAGGTTGGTTTCCATTATCTATAACTTCAAGTCTCAACTCTTACCTTGACTCGCTTGAACTTTGTACACTACCAACAAGTTGTTCCATATATAATAACACCATTAAAACCAATTAGAACACATTAAACACAATAGAATGCAACAATAGAGACTACGCAAGCACCTAGCTCAAGCTAGTAACGCTTGTCTCATCGATTGAACTCTAAGTGATCCAATTAAACCCAAGTAGTTTGGAATAAAATTTTCACATTTTAATCACACAATTTATCACTTAGATGCTTATTCATACCAATATGAAGACATTGAGAACACAAATTTCTCTCAAAACAAAGAGAAATAAGCTAGAATAATGCTACCAAAGTGTATAAAACCACCTCAGATCAATGGTCCGCACCCACACTTTCAAAGGGTACAACTGATGCGGGATCACCAATGCTCTTCTTTATCAAGTAAACATGAGATACTAGATGCTCTGCTGCTAATTCCTTTGGCAAACCTAACTCATAGGCCACCTTGCAAAAAAAACCTACAATCTCATAAGGACCAATAAAAAAGGAATGAGCTTTCCTTGCTTCCCCAACCTTTTCATAGGTGAGACTTTCAGGTAGACAAAATGACCAATGGAAAACTCAAGTTCTCTTCTCCTTATTGAATATGACTTCTAATGACTTTGAGCTATTCTCAACCTCTTTCTAATCAGCTGAACTTTATCCATAGCCTCATGGACTAAGTTCTCCCCTATCAATGTAGCTTTACCAACTTGAAACCAACAAATAGGAAACTTACACCTCCTTCTATAAAGTGCCTCAAATTAGTCCATCTAAATAGTAGAGTAGTAGTTGTTATTTTACACAAACTTGATCAAAGGTAGATTATCATCCCAACTATCTTTGAAATTAATCTTGTGTGCTCTCAACATGTCCTCTTCCTAACCATCAGTCTAGAGGTGAAAGGTTGTACTGAGACAAACTTGGGTACAAACAGACCCTTTTGGAATGCCTTTCAAAACTAAGAGGTAACTTAGTACCTTTATCTAAAATGACAGTCAAGGGGAAACCATTAAATTTCACCAACTTTTTTTAATATAGTTTAGCATAGCCCTTAGCTGAATCTAAAGTATTAACTAGTAGGAAATAGACCGACTTAGTTATCATGTACACAATAATACAAAGAGAATTATGTTGTCAATGAGTATTAGCTAACCCTATGACAAAGTCCAAGTTGACTACCTTCAACTTATGTCTCGAAGCATGACACTATGTTTTTGGTGTTCACCCCTAACCTACTTGCGATTTGACACTTGGCAAGTTTTGTGATATCCTTCTTCATATCATTCCACTAATATACTTCTCATAGATCACAGTACATCTTAGTGAATCCTGTGTAAATAGAATACAAAGAACCATGAGCCTCTTCTAGCATCTATTATCTCAATCCATCCACATACGAAACACAAAGCCTGCCCTAATAGAGAAGAACAACATATCTACCTTAGGGGAAAATGTCAACCTTATGACTTTGGACTATTGTTTTCAATCTAAGTAAAATGGAATCTCTGTCTTGCTTTTCTTAACGTCGACTACCAAATAGGATTCCAAACCATTCTGGACAAAAATACTACTTTTGATTAAATCAACCAATTGAACTCTCATTTTGGCGAACCTATGAACTTCATAAGATAGTTATTTCTTCTAATCCTCTACATGAGTAACACTTTCTATAGATAACCTTCTAAGAGTGTTATCCACCACATTGGCATTACTCGGATAGAACAAAACACTCATATCAAAATATTTTTACAACTCTAGCCATCTTCTCTAACAGAGATTTAAATCTTTTTGAATTAACATATACTGAAAACTCTTGTGATCATTGAAAACATTGACAAAAAGCCCCATTGAGGTAATGCCTCCAAAACTTTAAGGAAAAAACAACTGCGGTAAGCTTCAGATTGTGAGTTTGGTAGTTCTTTTCATAAGGCTTAAGATGTCTAGAGGGATATGCTATAACTTTGCCCTGGTCCATCAATACACAACCAATTAAAACTCTTAAAGTATTACAATAAGACATAAAACTATCTGAGCCCTTGGGAAGAGTTAAAACTAGAGCAGTAGTGAATCAAGTGTTCAACTCTTAAAAATTTTTCTCACAAGAATTGAACCACTAAAATTTGACTTTCTTCTAAGTCAACATGGATATGGGATAAACAATAGAGTAAAATACCTTATCAAACTATATGTAGTAACTGACTATTCCTAAGAAACTCCTAATATCTGACGGAAATAGGTCTATGCTAGTTTCTTACTACTTTGATATATTGAATATCGACTTAAATACCTTCTCCGAAATAATATTACCAAGAAATATTATTGATTTCAACCAAAATTCATACTTGTTGAATTTGGAGAATAGTTGAAAATCCTTAAGATAGTAAGACAATCCTCATATGATTTGTGTGTTCTTCCTTACTCCAAGAATAAACAAGGATATTATCTATAAAGTCTATACCAAACATTTCCAAGTACTACTTGAACACATTGTTCACCAGCTCTATAAAATTTATTGGAGCATTCATTAGTCCTAAAGACATAATAAAAAATTTAAAAAGAATATACCAAGTTCTAAAGGTTGTCTTTAAAATGTCACGCTTGCGAACTATGACCTAATTATAGCCTAATATGAGGTCTATATTTGAGAGAAAACTTGTACCCAGAATTTGTGAAATAATTAATCAATGTTAGAGATGGGAAACATATTTTGTATCGTGCCCCTGTTCAACTAATGGTAGTCGGTGCACATTTTGAGAAACAAATTGGAGCACCTTATGGTGAGATCATGGGCTTGATAAAACCCTTGTCTAAGAGGTCATTCAATTGTCACTTAAAATCTTTAAGCTTGTTTGGATCTATTCTGTAGGGTGGAATTGAAATGTTTGGATAGCTAGAAAGATATCATTTCAAAGTCAATTTCCAGTTTGGGAGAAACTTTAGGTAGGTCTTCTCAAAATACTTTTACAAATTTATTTACCACAGGAAATAACCTAAGAGTTGGGGTTTTGGATTTTAAATCTTATCCTAAAAAAATGATAGGAATACCCTTTAGAGATCAACTTTCTAACCTTAAGGTAAGAGACTAACCATCTAATAGGCGTTGAGGTACTATCCTTCCACTGTAGAACTGGTTCATTTGAAACTTGAATTGGACTACTCTCTTACTATAATTAATTAAGGCATAGAATAAGTGAAGCCAATTCATACAAAAAATGACATCAAAATCTACCATATCTAATTCAATGAGATTAACTGAGGTGATGTTTTGGGAGATTGTAACTGTATAATTTGTGTATACTCATTTGGCAATGTCTGAGTTACCAACTAGATTAGAGACTATGAAAGGTTCTGAAAGGGTTTCGAGACTAACATCGGAGTCTACTTCTATATAGGGGGTTATAAAGGAAAGTGTAGCTCCAGGATCTAATAATGCATAAACTTAAAAATAGGAAACATGTAACGTACCTGTGACTACATCATGAGAACTCTTATGATATTTTCAAGTCAGAAGTTCTCAAAACGTATTTTGATCCAGTTAATTAGCTACACCAAATGAGTTACCCTGCTGAGTCGGGGGACCTATGAAAGATACTGAAGAATTGGACTGGCTTTACTGATGGGCATCCTGACTTTTCTGGCAAGCTAGTAGACATCCCTAAGTCTATGGCCTAGCCTGACACACCAAAAACAACCATCACTACTAGCCATACACTCACCCTTATGGTTCCTACCATGTTTCTTGTATACCAAATTAGTACGAACGCTGCTCACACTACCTTAAGACTTACATTTTGATACCCTATCTCAATGGTCCTACCTAAACTTGGGCACTAGGGCATTAGCAGAAATGGGACAGGATCTAAAGATTTTTGGTGAAACTGAGAACTGTTTCCATAATTTGACATTACTGAGTAAAATTAAAGCTACCTATGTTGGCCCTCTTACTCTCATTTTCCTTGATATTTGTTGAAAATTGAAATAATGCATAAACATAAATATGGGAAATCAGAAATGTTCCTGTGATTGCATTAAGAGAACCCTCCTAATCATGTCAAGATAGAAGAGCATAGAACCTATTTTAGCGTTATCCACCAACTGTACTAAATGCGGCACCCTATTTAGATGGCGACCTGTAAAAGCCACTGAAGAATTCTAATGGCTTTACTGACGAGAATTCCTACCTCTCTGGGAAGCCACTAGACATTTCCTAAGTCTGTGGCATGGCTTTCCATAAATAAATTAACCATCACTACTGCCCATACATTTACTCTTGTGGTTCCTACCAAATTTATTGCATGCCGAATTAGTACAAACATCGCTCACACTACCCTGGGACCTAGATCTTAGTGCCCTATCACAATGATCCTACTCAAACTTGGGCACTAGGGAACTAATAGAAGATAGGGTTGGAGCTGAAGATTTCTGTTAGAACTGAGAATTGTTTCCACTATGTGACATTTGCTGAGAAAAATTAAATCTACCTATTTTGCCCCTCTTTGTCACGACTCAAGACTACCCCCTAGTCATAACATGGTTCTTAAAACCACAAGCGATCCCAAGCTAACCTATGTGCTTTCATGATACTTGAGCAATTGATTTAATATATATATATATGTGAATGATAAATAACCGAGAGGAAGCATAATCAAAATGAGATAAGCTATTTTAATAAATAACTAATCAAAGCTTACTGCACTGATATCTAAGAGAGAGAGAGAAACATAAATTACAATACTGACTCTAACTAACCATCTATGAAGTCTCTAATATACTGACTATAGGTAGTTGGGATGCGATCTCTATTTATCCCTAATCAATACATAAGAATAATGGAAGTAAGATACGGGAACTGCAATTGACTTGAGTTCCAAAATAAGATAACTCGCCACCTGTTGGCTTAATATTGATAACTGTATGACCCTGGTGTGTGGGATATACCTGATACCTGCATTATGAAGGAATGCAGCAACAAATGCATATACGTAGTCAGTACTTTGGGATGTTCTAAGCATATGAGACATGCACTAAATCATGAAAATACTTAATGTATGCTTTAAAACTAAGGACATAAGCTATTTGTTGAAATATGTATTTAAAATATAGACATTATGTATTTAAAACATGGTTGTACATAACAATGTTAGACCTAGTGAAATTTCAAAATCATAAGCTGAAAATATTTTTGTAACCTGGGAAGTGGTAGAAATATGAACACTATATGTAAACCTCAAGTTAAAGTTAAACAGGTTGCAAAATCGTACTAAGGATCATATATCTGAGCAGCAAAGCATAACCATGTAAAATGAATACAAGACTAAGTAAAGGATGTACTGAAATAATGTTTAAAGCTGAATAACTTAATAACTGATAAACTGAACACTTGGTCATGCAAGTCTGAGCTATGTGGTCCGAATACTGAACTGGGATGGTGGGAGCTTACTACAACTGACATGCCCCAATCTAAGATATTAGAGGTCTAACATGTAACCCCAGATGGAAAGGTATTGGTACCTTGCCTGGATACCAACACATTACTAATGATGTGGATCCACAAGGCTAATGTTCTGAAGGACAAGGGTGTCATACCTTTACTAACGGAGGATCCTTTAAAATCTATGGTGGCTCCATAGGTCTGGAACTTATGGACTGCTACTAATGACTCATGCCTAATTAACGGGAGAGCTGTATCCCTACATTCACTTAGTGCTAAGTATTACTCCCAACTGAATGACATGAAATCATAAACTAGATCATTCACTGATAACTAATGTGCTCAAATATAGTATTTTGAAAATAATAGTACATGCATAATCTGAAGTAATCATGAATATGTTAACTAATATATTTAGCATGCTATGATACTGGTGAGTACTCATTATAAAAGTGTTATAAATTTCATGGTATAAACATGGTATGAATAACAAAAAACCTTAAAAACTATCACATGCATGATCATCTAGGTATCGGGTGTTCTAACTATCACGACTCGAGGCTACCCCCTAGTCGCGACAATGGTGCATATGGTCACAAGTGACCACAAGCTAACCCATGTGTTGGTACCTACTAAGAGCACTGAATAAAATAATAATAATAATGAACATGTACAAAAAATAACTGATAAAGCGATAAAGTTTAAATACTAAAAATATGAATGAATCACAAGTCTGAAATATATGATAAGACTGATAAAACTAACTAACTATCTAACTGACTGTCTAAATGTCTGAAAGCCTCTAAACTGACTGACGAGTTGATGGGAAAGTCTACTAACTAACTCTAACTAACTGAATAAAATGAAATACTGAAATAACTGAATAATTACAACATGTCCTCAATAGATGAGGACTCACCACTACGGTTGCTGAATTATGCTGAGTTGTCTTACTATGTATGGGAAACTATGCATCTGAACCTATGATATAAGACATTATAGCACAAAGCAGAGTATGCAATTAGAACTTTGAATGTACTGGTATATGAGATGAGGATAGGCTGATATGCATGGGGTACTGTGCATATGAAATAATAACTAACTGAAAAGCATGAAATAACATAACATGAATGCATGAAAACTGTAATATCTAAGAATGCAAGACTAAGTGTATATCTGTTATGCTATTGAGAAAAACTTATAATCTTAAACACTGTAAACTGTATAACTAAATAACTAAAGGTCTGCATACTTAGTCAAGAAAATATGAACTGAAAATACATTGAATATTATACTGAGACTGTGGGAGGTATCATCTAACCGACATGCCCCAATCTAAGCAAATTGGGGTCCAACCTGTAACCCAAGTTGGAAGGGTGGTGGTATCATGCCATGGGTACTAACACTGGATTTGTGGATCCACTAATCTAGTGTTCCTAAGGACTAGGGAGTAAGTCCTAGACTAGCGGGTGACCCCTAAGAGAGTGTCAGTCCAAAATAAGCGGTGACATCTTATAATCCTATGTTGGCTACGTAGTTTTGCAACTTAGGGACTTCTACTAAGGATCCAGTCCTAACTGGTGGGTGAGACTTCATCCCTAGATTGGCTCGGTGCTAAATCCTACTCCCAACTAATCTGACACTGGTATTGGACTGAACTAAACTCAACTGAATGTTATTATATTACTGATAGTGATCATCATAAATATGAATATGTAAGTATACTGATAAGATTTATGGATTAACTGTCTGTAATCTTGAAAAGCTGAATTTATGTAAATTACAGAGGTATCGGGTGTTCATAACCCACCAGCACTGAATGAAATTAACAATTATGCCATATAAAAGCTTTAAAACCATAGTAGAGGATCATTGCTGAAAATCCAACACTTAGGCATTTCATCAAGCACATGAGAGTCATGAACTTAAGCATGGGAACAGGTAAAGCATACGAGAATAAAAAGATGACAAGACTAAAATAATAACTTAAGGATTTAACGTGAAGATTACAACATTTAAAATTTGTAATGGCTCATCCCACTTAAAAGAAACTTATAGACAAAACTTGTAATTGAATTAACAAAAGATTCATGGAGATATTTAAAATTAAACATGAAAAACTCATAATTTAAAATAAAAAAGGGATTCTTGGACTCCATAGGTGAAAGTAACCCATGGATAAACATCACATATACCTTAAACCTTTAATGTAAAAGAGAAACACCAATCTTGATGCTTTCTTTAAGGTTCTTGAACTTGGGGAACTTGAATTCTTGATTTCTTAGGTACAAAGGAATTGAATTTGTATTCTTGGGGAAGAGAGGAGTGTTTTATTAAGAGCGATTTGTTGAAGAAGGGCAAATAATGCCCTAAATGATGTCCCAATTAGTGTTATGAGTGATTGGGTTGAAGGAAAAAACACCCAATTTCCCCTTAGGTATTTAAATATAAAATTGGATGGAACAAGCTTTCTGCAACACAGTCTTATCACGGTAGGTCATTTCCCTCACCGCGATGCGGTCTACATGATGACGGGAATAACAACACATCGAATCGTGATAATCCTCTGGTTTCGTGATTCAAACATGAACCAAACCTTGTTTGAAAAATCCAAAACTTCTCTGAGACATGCTTCTTACATCCTTGAATATGAATTAACTCAAAAACTAATATCTCGGGGTAGTAAGATAAAATTAAAATTCTTCAATGTTTAGAAGCCTTAAAAATGACTAAGTCCCCAACACTTAGTGAAATATTCAGGCCTTAAGCCCCTTATGCATGCAATTAAAAGATAAACTAAGCAAATAATAATACGGGATATTATAATAACCCACCAGCATTGGAAAAAATATAATTAAATATAACAATTTAAAAGTAATGACATGATAAGAAATTTCATGACTTAAACTGAAAAATCCAATAATTTCATCAATGTAATGAATTATCATGACTAATGTATGGAAGAATACTAGATTTTATGAGGGGACACTATTTCATAGTTGAATTCAAAGAGTTGCATGGATGAATCATGGAATTTATATTTTTCATGGAACCTTAAATCAAAATGGGGATTTAAACTTGAGGATTGAGAAATTTTAAAAACTTGGGTATGCCATTCATAACTTGATCATACGCTTTAAATTCAGAATAATATAATGAAAATCATGCATGGACATGAGAATAGCATGAATGATATGTTATGGGCCTAAGGCGTGATGAATAATCATTAAATCATGCTTATAAGTAAATTTTATATCATAGGAGATTGAATTCAAGCTTAGAATAATAATTGAGTAAAAGCCTTAGATTATAGAAACCATTAAATACATGAAATAAAAACACAATTTGGGCATGAGGATGAAAGGATAACCTCATTGAATACCCACATACCTGAATTTCTACACTTCTTGAAGGAAGGCATAAATTTGGATCCTCGAAAGTTGAATTCTTGAAGAAGAATACTTATTTGGTGTTCTTGAGGATTTGGGAAAAGAGGAATTTGTATTTGATGTATTTGGGGTTATGGAATGATAACATCGCATTTATATCAGTCATAGGGTAGTTAGGATGATTTAGGGTGTAGATGACTTATTTACCCTTGAAAAACTAAAGAGAAATGTGGGGTTTTGTAATGACCAGAGATACCCCCTAGTTGTTACACAGTGCTCATGACCCAGAACGACCACAAAATAACCCTTCCCTGCTATATGTACCATGAACACTGCATAATATCTAAAAATAAATGCAGAAAAATAGGAAGAAACAAGTCATAAGGTTCAACATCTATAAATACTCAAAACTGAAAATTGAATACTAATACATCCGTTCAAAAAGCCTCGAACTGTCTGAACTGTGGAGTTGATGGGACATGTCCCCAACTAATTCCATCAACTGAAAATAAACAAAGTCTGATGCAATAATAATACAAGGATCATCCTCGAATGAAGAGGACTCACTTCTACGTCTAATGCTGCTGACTAGGACTGAACTGCTAAGGGAACTCTGGATCACGTGCCTCTAGACCTATGGTGTCAAATAAAACACCATAGCACAAATGAGTCAGTACAGGAATATACCGAGTATGCAGATGAGGTACGTCAAAATGCAATGGCTCATGTATGAATAGTTACATAACTAAATAATCATGAGAGTACCAAACGAGAACACATACAGAAATGCACAAACCATAATCACAATCATCACAACCCTAGAAACTGAAAATCGGATACTACTTTACTGTCATCTGAACTCACTACTAACACTGAGATGCTGAAACACTGAATCATCTAATACAGATAACTGATTGACTGAATATACTCACATAGATGACTGAATTCTCAGCTCACAGCTCTTGACTGATGAACTCGAAGATCAACCTCTCTCACACGAATGACTTCAGAATCTATTATCAATGATAAGAAAATGATCATGTCCGAATCTGACAATAAGAATACTTAACATAATATGAGACGGAGATCAAGCCTATCTATCGGGAGATCTTTGGATCTGATAACAAGAATACTCAACTAAATCTGAGACTGAGATCAAGCCTATCTATAGGGAGATCTCTGGATCTGGTAACAAAAATACTAAACTGAATCTGAGACTGAGATCAAGCCTCTCTATCGGGAGATATCTTCATCTGATAACAAGAATACTCAACTGAAACTAAGAATGAGATCAAACCTATCTATCGGGAGATCTCTGGATCTGATAACAAGAATACTCAACAGGATCTGAGATTGAGATCAAGCCTATCTATCGGGTGATCTTTGGATCTGATAAAAAATAACTGTATATGAGACCAAGCCTATCTGACGGATGGTCATGAATAAATGGAACTATCTGAGGTCCTTACTGATATAGACGACTGTACCTCACAGTCCTAATTTCTGAAGATTACTACTGAAATTGCACCTATGGGAAGTAGTTACTTAACGAATATGCCCCGACCTTCCACGGGTGGGGTCCAACCTGTAACCCTAGCTGGAAGGGTGTCAATACCTTGCCACGGGTAAAGAACACTAAGGTCAAGCCTCTCTAACGGGTGACCCTTGCACGAAGTCAGCCTAGGGCAACTCTAACAGTGACAGCCTCTACTAACGGGGACTCCTGCATCCTACACTGGCTATGCAGTTCTAGATTTCAGGGATTGCTCCTAACGACTCGGCCTCTTTCTGATGGGGAGTCACCATTCCTTCCATTGCTCGGTGCTAGCTCCTACTCCTAACTGAAAGATGCTGAACTGAATTTCTTAACTGAACATAACCTTATCTAAATCTGATACTGATCATATTTCTCAAATGATTTGACTGAGTTAAGCTGAGTTCACAAGGTTCGGTATCTGATGGAATACTACCAAATCACGGTATCTAACTGACAATACAGAGTTTGAATAGCTTACTCGGTCACTACCCAGGCCAGAACTGAACACTTGAATACTATAAGATCTTAGTTGAGTACAACACTGAGGCTAGATTACTAGCGATATGGGGATTACCGAGATAACTAAAATTACTGAGATTTCTTAAGTTCTGTATCTATCTGAGGATACAGAATTCTATAATTTACTAAGTTCTGAGAATCATGGCCCGATTGGGATCATCATGAAAACTGACACAGGCACTACACAGCAGGTAAATTGTCGGGTATAAATACCCCTCAGGACTCGATAACTTAAAATTAAAACATAACCATTCTTTAAAGTCATAAAAACGGTCAATCATTCATTACCAAAATAACTACAACATCACTTCAAGCATTTAGAAATGATAACATGTATTCACCACCTCAATCACTAAGGCATCACTTCAAGCATTTTAGGAATCATAAGTATCTATTCACAACCACAATCACTAAGGCATCACCTCAAGCATTTAGGAATCATAAACATCTATTCATTGTACCAATCACTAAGGCATCACTTCAAGCATTTAGGAATCATAAACATTTATTCATCATCACAATAAATAAAGCATCACTTCAAGCATTTAGGAATCAGAAACATCTACTAATCATCACAATCACTAAGGCTTCACTTCAAGCATTTAGGAATCATAAATATCTATTCATCATAACAATCACTAAGGCATCACTTCAAGCTTTTACGAATAATAGACATGTTATAGCGCAGGGGGAACATGCTATAGGATCATACTCCATTTAACAACGTCTTGCATCAAATACTTTGCACGTATATTAGAATTGGCATGTATTGGATAGCACATGATTTAGGAAAGCTTCATACTATCATGTCACAACTAACTCGTCAAGAGCTTGGCATGTATTAAAGGATTAGAATGTATCAAAGATCATGTAATTGGAAAATTTACTACTATCATGTCTCAACTTGTTCACTAAGGCCTTTCAACAAACACTAGGCATGAATGGGTTTACACCTAATTGGGAATTTCATGCTATGATATCATAATTTATTTGCTAAGGCATTTCATCAAACACTAGGAATGCCTGGACTTGCTCACAATTTAGGGTTTCCGAATTAAAGTGCTGTAATGGCCCTAATTCTTCACATAAGCATTTTATAAAACATATGGGGAGCATGCTTTTCTTATTCAACCATTTCCATACTTAATTGGCATGAACACATCATCTAACAAGAAACTTGATGAGGATTTATCATGAACATCACATACTAAGGGCAAAGCTTGAAAACCTTATAAACAAACATGAATCACAACTCAATAACTGCTGGAACATCAATTTCAACTCACATGAATCATTACAACCCATAAACACAAGATCTTTGAATTTTAGAAAAAGGATTCTTGAGCTTCTTTGATGAAAGGGACCCAAGAATCAACATCTACATACCTTGAGGAAACTCTTTTCTTGAAAGTTCTTAGAGAGATTCTTGATTCCTCTTGATTTCTCTTGATGTCTATTGATTTTGCTTGCAGAAGAAATAAGGGTTTTGATTTTGTAAAACCCTTGTTTTGATGTTGAAGATGGGAAATGAGGCTGAGAGCCTTTTATCGGGTATATATAGGGGCTGGAGAAGAGTGGGATCCAAAAAGCCCTTGGAATTGCGACGTGCCATAATTGCGCCAGTTCACTGGAAATTGTACAGTTAGGAAAATGCATGACGGTGCGATGCCGTGGCCATCGCGTTGCCACCATGATTGCTAACTAAAAAGGCACCGTGATGCAGTGGAATTGCATTGGTGCACTGGAAATTGAAAATTCTGAAATTAAGCCTTGGTACGATGTGCCATAATCATGAAGGCTCACTAAATTTTGACAATTCCCATTTTGACTGGCTCCGCGATGCGCTAGAGTGCCAGGTTGCACACTGTCTCACTAAAATAGCTCTAACTCTTTGCCGGAGTATCGGATTTGGGAACATTTGGTATCGACAGAAAGCTTATTCAATGCTCTACATAAACAACAGTCGATATTTTGAAAATTCTATATGGTTCAAAGTATTTAACCCTTGGGAAGACACCTCTGAAACTTTTGTAATCGGATTTTTGCTACACTGAACACACTCTAAGGCTCAGACTAGGAGAGAATTTTGTGGGGTATTACATTATCTCCCCCTTGGAAACATTCGTCCTCAAATGTCAATTGATAGGATAAGAATACTGATCCACAAAACTCACTCAAGGAACAACAACGTCTCAACACATGACTACACAAATGGAACAACAGACATACTGAGTTCTCATACTGGACATGCATATTTGATGCATGGAATACTCGACTGAAGCTACTCATAGTTGAATTCTCATAGCCCATATGCTTATCTGATGCATGGTATCATAACTAGGTTGATCTTATGAATGAATAACTGAACACAATGACAATCTGAACTCTTCCAACTAAGCATTGATATCTAATGCATGAATGCCTGACTGAACTGACTCTCAAAAACATGACTAGCAATGCAATGATAATTGATGTTAACCCTGTAAGGAGAGTCTGACTATGCAACTGAATGAGTCTAAGGACATGAAAACGTCGTAGTACCATGGGGTATCTCCCCGTTAGGACTCTATTTCCCTCTAAACACAAATCACTGAAACATTGGGGCGGTGCATGGGGCACCTACGAACTGGGTCATAATTGACCGGATGATATCTGAAACTCATGCATTACTCATGCTAACATATAATCCTAAAATAAAGCAAAGGATTAAGCAATGTATATCACAAATATGAAGGACTCATAACATACTCGAGTCTATTTTAGGGAATCCTTGATTAAGGAGAGCCTGAAGAGCACAGAGTCTATCCCTCTGAGTTAGCACTCTACATTCTTGCATTCTATGGCCCAACTTACCACACCCAAAGCACATAACACTAACGGCTCTACATACACTTTGGTAGCTCTTGCCACACTCTTCATAAAGCAAATAGGTACGAATACCACTAGTACTACTCTGGGCTTTGGAGCCTGGCGCTCTACCAGAACTGACACCCACAAAAATAGGTGTAGGTACACTAGTTGAGGATGGAGCTGGGATAGGAAATCTCTAACTATGCTGGGAATGGCTACCACCTTGTGACCCTGCCTGAGATAAACCATGACTACCCGTCCTGTCCCTCTTGCTTACACTCTCTCTTTCCTTTATCTTATCTTTCTTAATCTGCTCAGGGTGCATCATTAGTCTAGAAAGGTCCATATCTCTATGAAGCATAGCAGCTCTACACTCTTTCAACACTAACCTGGATACACTAGTCACAAACTTACTCATACTTGCTCTAGGTTCAGCTATCAAGTTAAGAGCATACTTAGCTAACTGGTTGAACTTAGGACAATACTCTTTCATGGTCATGGAACTTTTCCTTAGGTTTATGAACTCTTTTACCTTAGCCTCTCTCATCTCTAGCAGGAAAAACCTATCTAGAAAGGCACCCTGAAACTCTGGCCAAGTCACGAGACCTGCATCTTACCCTCTACCTTCCTTCCACATCACTACCCAATCATGAGCAATATCCTTCAGCCTATAGGATGCTAACTCAACGCTCTCCTCCTCAGAAACTTGCATAATCTAGGTAATCTTCCCTACCTCCTCTAGATAAAGCTGCTGGTCCTCACCTACTACTGACCCAAAGAATTCTGGCGGGTTCATTCTCATGAAATCTCTAATCCTGGCTGCACCTGAACCCCCATCTTATTGAGGTGGGGATAAAGCCTAACGGCTGCCCTGGACATTAGTTACAGCTTGGGCTAGCGCATAAAAAGCTTCCTGAAACTCGGCATGTGACACACTATCATTCTCAGGATCTACTGACTGAGGGAGCTAGTCATAAACCCTACGAACATAATCTCTACGAGGAGGCATACTCTGTAAATAGAAGAAAAAAGTAGATTAGACTGAGGATCAAATTGAGCTTATACTCACTCGCACGACATGAACATTGAAAGAAGGAAAACTGCTCCTAAAACATCTTGTAGCCTCTTATACATAAATGTAGTGCGCAACACATCCATGCAGAAGACTCTACTAGATATGTCTTTTCAGACTCCCTAAGACACTCTTGAACCTTAGGCTCTGATACCAAGTTTGCAACGACCCGAGACTACCCCTAGTCGTTACACTATGCACATAACCCCGAAGGACCACAAGCTAACCCTTTCCTGATATCTATACCATGAAAAATGCATAATATCTAAAAATAACTGCGGAAAAATAGGCAAAAACAAGCCATAAGGTTCAACATATCTATAAATACTCAAAACTGAAAACTGAATACTAATACATCCATCAAAAAATTCTCTAACCGTCTGAACTGTGGATTGATGGGACATGTCCGCAACTAACTCCGTTAACTGAAAATAAATAAAGTCTGATGAAATAATAATACATGGATTATCCTCAAATGAAGAGGACTCACTTCTATGACTAGTGCTGCTGACTAGGACTGAACTAATAAGGGAACTCTGGATCACGTGCCTCTGGACCTATGGTGTCTAATTAAACACCATAGCGCAAATGCATCAGTATGGAAAATGTACCGAGGATGCAGATAAGGTAAGGCTAAAGGCGAGGTCTCATTCATGAACAATTATATAACTGAATAATCATGAGAATACCGAATGAGAACATATACATGAATGCACAAACCATAAACACAATCATCACAACCCTAGATACTGAAACTCGGATACGACTTTACTGTTATCTAAACTCACTACTAACACTGAGTTACTGAATTGCTGAATTATCTGATATTGATAACTGATTAACTGAATATACTCACATAAATGACTAAATTCTGAGCTCACTACTCTCGACCGACAGAATGGGAGATCAACCTCTCTCTAATGAATGACTCTAGAATCTATTATCAATGATAAGAAAATGATCATGTCCAAATCTGACAACAAGAATACTGAATAGAATCTGAGACTGAAATCAAGCCTATCTATCAAGAGATTTCTGGATCTGATAACAAGAATACTCAACTGAATCTGAGACTAAGATCAAGCCTATCTATCGGGAGATCTCTAGATCTGATAACAAAAATACTCAACTGAATCTGAAACTGACATCAAGCCTATCTATTGGGAGATCTCTTGATCAGATAATAAGAACACTCAACTGAATCTGAGAATGAGATCAAGCCTATCTATTGGGAGATCTCTGGATATGATAACAAAAATTCTCAACAGGATCTGAGACTGAGATCAAGCCTATCTATCTGGAGATCTTTGGATCTGATAACAAATAACTGTATATGAGACCAAGCCTATCTGACTGATGGTCATGAGTAAATGGAAATATTTGAGCTCCTCATTGAGATAGACGACTGTACCTCATAGTCCTGATTTCTAAACATTTCTACTAAAACTGCACCTGTGGGAAGTAGTTACTTAACCAACATTCTCCGACCTCCCATAGGTGAGGTCCAACCTATAACCCCAACTGGAAGGGTGTCAATACCGTGCCATGGGTAAAGACTACTCTGGTCAAGCCTCTCTAATGGATGAACCTCGCAGGAAATCAGCCTAAGGCAATATAATAGTCAAACCTCTCTAATAGTGATAGCCTCTACTGATGGGGACTTCTATAGCTTGCGTTGGCTATACAGTTCTAGAGTTCAGGGATTGATCCTCATAACTCTGCCTCTCTTTGGTGGGGAGTCGCTATCCCTTTCCTTGCTAAGTGCTAGCTCCTACTCCTATCTGAAAGATGCTGAACTAAATTTTTCAACTAAACACAAACTGATCTAAATCTTATACTGATCACATTTCTTATATGATCTGACTTAGTTAAGCTGAGTTCACAACGTTTGGTATCTAACGAAATACTATCTAGCTGACGATACAGAGTTTGAATAGATTACTCGGTCACTACCGAGGCCAGAACTAAACACTTGAATACTATAAGATCTGAGTTGAGTACAACACTGAGGCTAGATTACTAGCGATATGGGGATTACGGAGATTTCTTAGATTACTGAGATTTCTTAAGTTCTGTATCTATTTGAGGATATAGAGTTCTATAATTCATTAAGTTTTGAGAATGATGACCGACTGAGATTATCATGAAAACTGACACAAGCTCTACATAATAGCTAAATTGTTGGGTATAAATACCCTCAGGACTTGATAATATAATTGTAAAACATAACCATTCTTGACTAGTCATAATCACGGTCATTCATTCATCATCACAATAACTAAAACATCTCTTTAAGTACTTAGGAATCATAACATGTATTCACTATCACAATTACTAAGGCATCACTTAGCATTTTAGGAATCATAAGCATCTATTCACCACCACGATCACTAAGGCATCACCCAAGCATTTAGAAATCACAAACATCTATTCATCATCACAATCACTAAGGCATCATTTCAAGCATTTAGGAATCATAAACATTTTTCATCATCACAATCACTAAGGCATCACTTTAAGCATTTAGGAATCAGAAACATCTATTCATCATCACAATCACTACGACATCACTTCAAGCATTTAGGAATCATAAACATCTATTCATCCTCACAATCACTAAGGCATCACTTCAAGCATTTAGGAATCATAGACATGTAATAGCGTAGGGGGAACATGTTATAGGATCATACTCTATTCAACAAGGTCTTGCATCAAATACTTCGCACGTATATTAGTCTTTGAATGTATTGGATAACGCATGATTTGGGAAAACTTCAAACAATTATGTCACAAGTAACTCGTCAAGAACTTGGCATGTATTAAAGGATTAACATGTATCAAAGATCACATAATTTGAGAATTTACTACTATCATGTCTTAACTAGTTCACTAAGGCCTTTCAACAAACAATAGGCATGCATAGGTTTACACCTAATTGGGGATTTCATACAATGATATCTCAATTAATTTAGTAAGGCATTTCATCAAACACTAGGAATGCATGGACTTGCTCACAATATGGGGTTTCCTAATCAAAGTGATATAATGGCCCTAATTCTTCACATAAGCATTTTATAAGACATATGGGGAGCATGCTTTGCTTATTCAACCATTTCCACACTTAATTGGCATGAACACATCATCTAACAAGCAACTTGAAGAGAGTTTATCATGAACATCACATACTAGGGTCAAAGCTTGAAAACCTTGTAAACAAACATAAATCACAACTAAATAATAGCTGGAATATCAACTTCAACTCACATGAATCATTACATCCCATAGACACAAGATCTTTGAATTTTAGAAAAAAGGGTTCTTGAGCTTCTTGGATAAAAGGGACCTAAGAATCAACATCTACATACCTTGGGGAAACTCTTTTCTTGAAAGTTCTTGGATAGATTCTTAATTCCTCTTGATCTCTAGTGATTTTGCTTGAAGAAGAAACAAGGTTTTTAATTTTGTAAAACCCTAGTTTTGATGTTGAAGATAAGAAATGAGGCTGAGAGCCTTTTATCGGGTATATATAGGGGATGAAGAAGAGTGGGATCTAAAAAGCCCTGGGAATTATGACATGCCATAATCACGCCAGTTCACTAGAAAGTGGACAATTAGAAAACTGCATAACATCGTGACGTGGGGGTAATCGCGTTGCCACCTTGATTGCGAACTGGAAAGGCATCGCAATGCAGTGGAATCTCATTGGTGCACTGGAAATTGAAAATTCTAAAATTAAGCCTTGGAGCGACTTGCCATAATCATGGAGTCTCACTGGATTTTGACGATTGCCATTTTTGCTGGCTTCGCGATGCGCTAAAGATCCAGGTGGTACACTATCTCACTAAAAAAGCTCTAATTCTTTGTCGGAGTATTGGATTTGGGCGAATTTGGTATCGACAGAAAGCTTATTCAATGATCTACATGAACAAAAGTTGATATTAGGTAAATTCTACATGGTTCAAATTATTTTATACTAGGGAAGACACCTCTCAAACTTTTTAGACCGGAGTTTTGCATCACTGAAAACACTCTAAGGTTCAGACTAGGAGAGAATTTTGTGGAGTGTTACATTTTCTCTCCCTTGGAAACATTCGTACTTGAATGTCGATTGATAGGCTAAGAATACAGATCCATTGAACTTACACAAGGAAAAAGAACGTCTCAAGACATAACTACCAAAATGGAACAACAGACATACTGAGTTCTCATACTCGACTGAAGGTACTCGTAGCTGAATTCTCATAGCACACATGCATATCTGATGCATGGAATCATAACTTGATCTCATGAATGCATAACTGAACACAATGACAAACTAAACTCTTCCCACTAAATGTGCATATCTAATGCATGAATGCCTGACTGAACAAACTTTCAAAAGCATGACTGGTAATGTAATGATAACTGATGTTAACCCTGTAAGGAGAGTCTAACTAAGAAACTGAACAAGTATAAGGACATGTAAATATCATAGTACCATGGGGTATCTCCCCCTTGGGACTCTATTTCTCTCTAAACACAATTCGCTGAAACACTGGGGCAGTACACGGGGCACCTATGAACTGTGTCATAATTGACGGGATGAGATCTGAAACTCATGCATGACTCATACTAACATATTAGCCCAAAATGGAATCAAAGGATTAAAAAATATATATCACAAAGACGAAGGACTCATAACATACCTGAGTTTATTTCAAGGAATCCTTCCCGATCAAGGAGAGCCTAAAGCGCACGGAGTTTACCCCTCTAAGCTAGCACTCTACATAATCGCATTCTATGGCCTGGCTTACCACACCCAATGTACACAACACTATCAACACTACACACACCATGGTGGCTCTTGCCACACTTTCCACAAAGAGGATAGGTACGAACATCACTATTACTACTTTAGGTTTTAGAGCCTGGCGCTCCACTAGAAATGACACCACCGAACACAGGTGAAGGTACACTAGATAAGGATGGAACTAGGATAGGAAATCTCCTACTATGCTGGAAATAGCTAACACCCTATGACCCTGCCTGAGAGAACCCACGACTATCTGTCCTGGCCCTCTTGCTTACTATCTCTCTTTTCGTCATCTTATCTATCTTAATCTTTTAAGCATGAATCATCAGTCTAGCAAGGTCCATATCTCTATGAAGCATAGCATACCTACACACTTTCAACACTAACCCAGATACACTAGTCACAAACTTACTCATACTCATTCTAGGGTCAGCTATCAAGTCGGGAGCATACTTAGCTATCTGGTTGAACTTAAGACAATACTCTTTCATGGTCATGGAACCTTGCCTTAGGTTCATGAACTCTTATACCTTGGCCTCTATCATCTCTAGCGGGAAAAACCTATTTAGAAAGGCACCCTAATACTCTGGCCAACTCATGGTAGCTGCATTTTTCCCTCTACCCTCCTTCCATATCACTACACAATCATGAGCAATATCCTTCAGCCTATAGGATGCTCAATCAATACTCTCCTTCTCAGAAATATGCATAATCTGGGTAATCTTCTTCACCTACTCTAGATAAATCTGTGGATCATCACCTAGTACTGACCCAAGAATTCTGGCAGGTTCATCCTCATGAAATATCTAATCCTAGATACGGCTGAACCCCCATCTTGCTGAGTTGGGGCTACAGCCTGACGGTTTTCCTGAACATTAGTCACAGCTTGGGCTAGCACATGAAAAGCTGTCTAAAACTCAAAATGTGATACCCTCTCATTCTCAGGATCTACTGGCTGAGGGGGCTAGTCATTAATACCACGAACATAATCTCTGCGAGAAGGCATACTCTGTAAATGGAAGAAAGAAATAGATTAGATTAGGGATCAACTTGATCTCATATTCACTCGAACGACAAGAACACTAAAAGAATGAAAACTGCTCCTAAAACATCTTGTAGCCTCTTGCACATAAATATGGTGTGCAACATACCCATTCAGAAGACTCTACTAGATATGGATTTTGAGAGTCCCTATGACACTCTTGAACCTTAGGCTATGATACCAAGTTTGTAATGACCCGAGACTACCCCTTTGTTATTACATAGTGCTCATGACCC